>NW_027248505.1:30000-95000 GCF_031021105.1 Erythrolamprus reginae
TTTCATCATCAGTCGGGCGCTTCCCAAGTGATGTAGCGGCGAATTATGTTTGCTGATCCCAGTAAAGCGGCCTTTTGCAATTATTATTATTATTATTATTATTATTATTATTATTATTATTATTATTATTATTATTATTATTATTATTATTATTATGTTTGACAGGCTCCCCTTTGCTATTTTCAAGCAAAATACAGATATCTATATATTGGGTGTGCTTTCATTAATCTACCTTAAACAGGGAACTAAAATGCCCCAATTTTACCTTGCAGGGATAAAATTGTTGTTGTTACCTTTGCACAGAGATTTTTCTTCAGTACTGCAAGATCAATAAAATACGAGGGTCCTATAGGAAGAAAAAGAATGCAGAGTTATTCTAAAATAAATTGTCCTGAAAGGTGCCGATAGGGTTCTCTCTCACTCCTTGTTCACTCCGAAGTGAAATCGGAGCAATTGAAACAATGCTGGGAACGCTGCCACAAGTGGACTCAACTGTGGTTGTAAATTGAGAACCACTTGTATATGTGAGTGTATACATTCGTGAGTCCACAGATTTAATCTTATTTACTTGGTTAAATGGCGCCGCTTTGCAACTGCATACGTTACCCTCTGCCTATAATAATGGCAAAAGAAACTGGGGAAGGGGGGGAGACCCTTCTGTTTACACGCCCCCCCCCCCAAATCCCCCCCCCCCAGATTTCGTTTCCAGCGCCATCCTGACCTCGTTTGCCGAATGGATCCATTCAGTGTTTTCGTTCTTCCCCGATTTTACCCTCCCCCTCCCCCCGCCACCTACCCTTCCGCCCCGCTAGGCCCCTGTTCTCCCACCGGCCCTCTTTTCCAGGAACACCAAAACAGGTGTGCGGCTTCTTCTGTTCCTCCGGTATTGCTCATTTCCTGCCTCTCTAGGACTCCTCGCCTCTCCTATCCTTTCCAGCCGTTCTCCGTCGTCGTTCTCCGTTTTTGTCTCTCCGGCTGCAGATTTCTTCTTTCTCAGCTCTCCTTGCATTTGGACCGATCAGGATAGTTGGCGATCAAAGGTCTGAAAATTGTTTTTTTCTTTCCCCCTTTTAAAATTATTTAAGGGAATAACAGAGTTGGAAGGGATCTTGGATGTCTTCTAGTTCAACCCCCTTCTCAGACAAGGAAGCCCCCTATCCAGGTAGTCCTCGAGTTACGACCCCAATATTGAGATCAACCTTGATGCTGTTAAGTGAAATGTGTTTTAATGGGTTTCGTCCCGTTTTACAACTTTTCTCGCCGTGATTCTGAAGGAAAGCGTTCCATTTTGTGAAGTAAATAAATATGGTTGTTAAATGAATCTGGCTCCCCCAATGGCAAGTATTTTGAGCAGAGCCTGGTTACAAGTGGTCTGCCACAAGGGTCTGTTCTGGGTCCTATTCTTTTTAATATGTTTGTGAGTGACATAGGGGAAGGTTTGGTAGGGAAGGTTTGCTTATTTGGCGATGACTCTAAAGTGTGCAATAGGGTTGATACTCCTGGAGGTGTCTGTAATATGGCAAATGATTTAGCTTTACTAGATAAGTGGTCAAAGCAATGGAAACTGCAGTTTAATGTTTCCAAATGTAAAATAATGCATGGGCAAAAAGAATCTTCAATCTAAGTATTGTATTGGCAGTTCTGTGTTAGCAAAAACTGCAGAAAAAAGGATTTAGGGATAGTGATTTCTGACAGTCTCAAAATGGATGAACAGTGCAGTCAGGCGGTAGGGAAAGCAAGTAGAATGCTTGGATACAAAGCTAGAGGTATAACAAGCAGGAAGAGGGAGATTATGATCCCACTGCATAGAGCGCTGGAAAGACCACATTTAGAATACTGTGTTCAGTTCTGGATACCTCATCTACAAAAAGATATTGATAAAATTGAACGGGTCCAAAGATGGGCTACAAAAATGGTGGACAGTCTTAAGCACAAAACTTATCAGGAAAGACTTAATGAACTCAATCTGTCAAGTCTGGAGAACAGAAGAGAAAGGGGGGACATGATCGAAACATTTAAATATGTTAAAGGGTTAAATAAGGTTCAGGAGGGAAGTGTTTTTAATAGGAAAGTGAACCCAAGAACAAGGGGGCACGATCTGAGGTTAGTTGGAGGAAAGATCAGAAGCAATGTGAGAAAATATTTTACTGAAAGAGTAGTAGATGCTTGGAACAAACTTCCAGCAGACGTGGTTGGTAAATCCAAGGAACTGAATTTAAACATGCCTGAGATAAACATATCTCCATCCTAAGATAAAATACAGAAAATAGTATAAGGCCAGACTAGATGGACCATGAGGTCTTTATCTGTCGTCAATCTTCTATGTTTCTATATTGACTTTGCCGGTCAGGTCGTAAAATTTTCAGGATGCTGCGACCGTCATAAAATACAAGTTGTTTGCCAAGTGTTTGAATTTGGGATCTCATGACCATGAGGCTACTGCAAACATCATAAATAATGGATTTGGACTGTGCAGCCATGAGGACACCATAGCAGTCGTTAAGTATGACAAACGATCATCGTAAGTCACTTTTTTTTCAGTGCTGTCGCAATCTGGATCGGTCACTAAGTGAACTGTTGTAAGTCGAGGAGTACCTGTACACTTTCAGATGCATGGTTGTCCCATTTCTGGGACATTAGATACTACTCCCTGGTCGACGAATGTATTGTGAGAGTATTTTAATTGGTTCTTAGGTTTTTTAGATTATTAATTTTAATTAATTGGATTTAGGATGTTTATTGTTTCCTATATGTTGTAAGCCGCCCCGAGTCCTTGGAGAGGGGCGGCGTATAATTCCAATTAGTAAATAAATAATTTCATTGTCATGGGATTGGAAGGGACAAAATAAAAATGGTAAAGCTTTTGTAAAGACTTCCAAGTCTTCAAAACGCCTGGAAAGGTAATCGAATACCAGGTAGTCCTCAACTTATGACTCATGATTGAGCCCACAATTTCTTTTGCTGACTGAAATCTTTGTTCATTTTGCTGCGTTTTACAATCTGTCTTCCCTCTGTTGTTAAGTGAATTATTGCGGTTGCTAAACTCGTAAAACAGTTGTTCAGTGAATCTGGTTCCCTGATTCATTTTGCTCGCCAGAAGGATTTAAAAGGGTTTCACATGACTCCCGGACATTGCAACCATCATAAAATACGTATACTGTATGTCTTGAGTTTTTGATCACAGGGCAATGGGGAGACTGCAATGGCCGTAAGTATGAAAAACAGTCCTAAGCAGTAGAGGGTTCCTGCCAGTACAGCTAGTTGTGCACAGCTCTGTGGCTCTGGCGCACAAGCGCGAGTTCAATTAAAATTTTGCTTCCTGCACCTGTACAGGTAGCAAAATCTCACAGAGACGCACGTGTGGGCGTTTCGGTGAAGGGTTTTTTTTGCATACGCTACGCAGAAAACCTCACCAAAACATGCACGCATGTGCGTCCCCGTGCAAGATTTTGCTACCGGCACAGAATGCAGGAAGTAAAATTTCACTCGAATGTGCGCTCATGCGCCAGAGCTGCAGAGTTGTGCGCAATTAGCCGTACTGGCAGGAACCCACTACTTGTCCTAAGTCGCTTTTTTCATTGCAGTTGTAACTCCAAACCGTCACTAAATGAACCGTTGTAAACTGAGGACTAGTAACAGTGTTGTTCAGTGAATCAGGCTTCCCCGTTGACTTTGCTAGTGAGACTACAAAAGGGGGTCAACATGAACCCAGGATGTTGGGACCATGGTAAAATATAAAAGTTGGCTAGTGTCTGAATTTTGATCATGTGACCATGGGGGTTGTAAGGATGAAAAACGGTCCTAAGTGACTTCTTTCAGTGCCATTGTAATTTGAATGGTCGCTGAGCGAAGCATGGTACGTGGAGGGCTACCTGTAACGGGGTTGGAAGGGACCCTAGAGATCTTCTAGTCCAACCCCTACTCATGCAGGAAGCCCCACATCATTTCAGGCCAAGGGGGTGTCCAGTCTCCTTGAAAGCCTCAATTTTCTGGAAAAAAAACCCCTCAAAATAAACTTCCCGTGGCGAGTCGTTCCACTGATCCATTGTTCTCACTGTCAGGAAATCTCTTCCGAGTTACCGTTTCCATCCCTTGTTTTCTTGATAAAATATAAATGCAGTTAGAACGGTGGTTAAAAGAAAAACACCCACAGAAGTTGCTTTTGGATTTTTTTGGTCTTTTTTATTTTTAATTCGTTTGCTATTATTTTTACTTTAAATTTGATTATTATTCTTTTCACTTTGCCAAAACTTTGTCGCTTGATTGACAGGGACCCAAAAAGGGCGGGCAGATTTGCGAAAAATCTCACCTTGTCGTTTTGCAAATTTTCGCACAACGCCTTTTAACCCTTCGCCGCCATTGCAAATGAAAAGGAAGGCGAAGCTTTTTCCTCTCCGTTGCACGGAAAGGGGTGGGAAAAAGAAGCCCGCCCCCTTGTTTTCTTTCCAAAGCAGCCGTCGCGGGGTGCTGCGGTCCAGGATGATGGGAACTGTGATCTTTTGGGGGACAAAAAGCCTTCCACGCTGGCGCCACGCCAAAGGGTTGAAGCGAGTAAGTTCCGCTTCCTAGAGAGCCCCTTCCTGGAGGCGGAAATGGTAATGGGGTTCAACCGTTTCCGGCCCCCTCTTTCATCACAGGAGGGGAAAAGACCGTTGCGTTCGGCACGTGTGGCGTCGTTGGGGGCTACCCCGCGTGACGGTAGGTGGCCGAAGGGGGGGGCGGGGGGGGGGCCTCTGGAGACGATTCCGGTCGAAGAGCGAAGGATCGGTCCAAGCTGGGCTGGGCTAGTGGGAGGAGTAACAGCCGCCGCGAACCCTACTTGGGGTGGTATCATCTAGTGGTTATGGAGCCCGTCTCTCTCTCTCTCCCTCCCCCGTGCTCGGCGTTCAGTATCGCCTTCTGTGGCTGGGCTCTGCATTCCGGTAGCCCAAGAGTATAGGGATAGGGATATAGAACAGAAAATAGAATAGAGATAGGATGAGAATAGAAATAAATATAGAAAATAGAATAGGGATAGAATAGAATAGGAATAGAGATGAGGATAGGAATATAGAAGAAAAAATAAGAATAGAAATAGAGATAGAGAGGATAGAATGGACTGGAATGAGACTAGAATAGGAATAGGATGGAATAGAGATGAAATGGAATGGGAATAGGAATATAGAAAAGGAAATAGGATTAGAGATAGGATAGAATGGACTGCAGCAGCAATAGAAAATAGAATAGAAAGCATGGGGATAAAATAGAGAAAGGATAGAATGATTAGATTAGATTAGATTTATTGGATTTATATGCCGCCCCTAGAATATAGAATAGGGATAGAATAGGAATAGAATAGAGTAGGAATAGGAATATAGAAGAGGAAATAGAGATAGAAATAGGATAGAATGGGAATAAAAAATAGAATTGAAAGAATAGAGATAAAATAGAGACAGGATAGAATGAGGTGGAATAGGAATAGAATATAGGATAGACTAGGGATAGAATGGAATAGGAATAGGGATGGAATAGGAATGTAGAAGAGAAAATAGGATATGAATTGAAATAGAGATAGGATATAATGGACTGGATTAGGAGTAGAAAGTAGAATTGGGATAGGAATAAAAAAAAATACAGATGGAGTGGAATGGGAATGGGAATATAGAATAGGAACAGAACAGAGATGGTATAGAATGGAGTGGAATGGGAATATAAAATAGAATAGAAAGAATACATGTAAAATAGACATAGGATTTTTATTTTATTTATTTATTTTTATTTTATTTGTTTTGTCAAGTACGTATTGGTGGTATACAAAGATATAATATTTATATACATGATATTAGTAAAAGAAAGAGAAACATTAGGACAAGGGATGGAAGGCACTCTGGTGCACTTATGCATGCCCAGAGGATAGAATGGGATGGAATAGAATATAGAATAGAAAATAGGAGAGGAATAGGGATAGGAATTGAGAGAGGTAGGATGTGAATGTGAATACAGTGCAATATAAGTACTGAACTAGATAGAATTATAATGGAATTAAACGAAAAGGAGGACTCAGAATATTATGAAATTTGGAATGCATTTTACGACTGGCTTAAAATGAGAAAACAGAATAAAGCTGTAAATAATTTAGCAATAGGTACATGATTTTGTATATTTTATGTTAGCATAACTCTATTTACTAAGTAAAAATGATATATGTTGTTGGAAAAGATTATAGAAGTATGTGAATTATAGAAGTTACATAAGCATAAACTTGACGTGGATATCAATTGCTGTAAAATAACCCTAGAGGTTATTTAGTAGGTGTTAATATGTTAGAATAATGTCTTGTCCTGGTTTGTTTAGTTTTTGTATACGTTTTTTTAATGTTTTTCCTTTGTTGTAATTGTTTTTAAATGTAAATTCAATAACAGGAAGCAACACTGATTGACAGTCAATTTCACATGCTGTTGTGCAAATGGAATAGTTGTGCAAATGAAATATTCAGTTATAATATTTCATTCATTCAGATCTAGGATGTGTTATTTGAGTGTTCCCTTTATTTCTTTGAGCAGTATATTTTCTTTAAAAAAGGAATACGTGTAGAAAATAGGATAGAATAGAAATAGAGATGAAATGGAAGGAGAATAGGAATATAGAGGAGGAAATAGGATATGAAGAGAAATAGGGATAGGATAGAATGGGCTGAAATGGGAATAGAAAATAGAATCAGGATAGGAATACAATAAAAACTACTGATGGAATGGAATGGGAATGCGAATATAGAATAGGAACAGAATAGAGGGGATAGGATGAAGTGGAATTGGAATATAAAATAAAACAAGTATAGAATAGAATAGAGATAGGATAGAATGGGATGGAATAGGAATAGAATATAGAATAGAAAATAGGAGTGGGATAGGAATAGAGATGGGATGGGATTAAGAATAGAAAATGGAATAGGGATAGTATAGAAATAGAGATGGAATAGAATGGGAATAGATATATAGAATAGAAAATAGGATAGGAATAGAGATAGGAGGGAATGGAATGGGAATAGAAAATAGAATTGTGATAGAAACATAGAAACATAGAAGTCTGACGGCAGAAAAAGACCTCATGGTCCATCTAGTCTGCCCTTATACTATTTTCTGTATTTCATCTTAGGATGGACATGTGTTTATCCCAGGCATGTTTAAATTCAGTTACTGTGGATTTATCTACCACGTCTGCTGGAAGTTTGTTCCAAGGATCTACTACTCTTTCAGTAAAATAATATTTTCTCATGTTGCTTTTGATCTTTCCCCCAACTAACCTCAGATTGTGTCCCCTTGTTCTTGTGTTCACTTTCCTATTAAAAATACTTCCATCCTGGACCTTATTTAACCCTTTAACATATTTAAATGTTTCGATCATGTCCCCCCTTTTCCTTCTGTCCTCCAGACTATACAGATTGAGTTCATTAAGTCTTTCCTGATACGTTTTATGCTTAAGACCTTCCACTATTCTTGTAGCCCGTCTTTGGACCCGTTCAATTTTGTCAATATCTTTTTGTAGGTGAGGTCTCCAGAATTGAACACAGTATTCCAAATGTGGTCTCACCAGCATTCTATATAGCGGGATCATAATCTCCCTCTTCCTGCTTGTTATACCTCTAGCTATGCAGCCAAACATCCTAGAAATACAATAAAATGATAGAAATACAATAAAAATACAGGTGGAATGGAATGTTATGGGTAAAATGAGAACCCGGCTTGTGGGGGCAATAGGCTGGCTCTGTTAAAAAGTGCTATTGTTAACATGTTGTAAGCCACCCTGAGTCTAAGGAGAAGGGCGGCATAAAAATTAAATAAATAAATAAATAAATAAACAGGAATAGAATAGGGATTGGATAGAATGGGATGTAATAGAAAGAATAGAAACAGAAATAAAATAGAATGGAATAGGAACAGAATATAGAATAGAAAATAGGAGAGGGATGGAATCGTGTAGGTTATTCTCAATCGTCAAATGATATGGAATGCCTATCTTGACACTAAATTGATTAAACAAACACTCTGCTCTTGTAGAAATTATAGATACAGAAACATGATTTCTTGAGCAATGTTCAGAAGTTCTCTGCTTTTCTCAGACTTCCAGTTTATTTTTTATAACATGTTTCTTGTGTATACAAGTACAAAATATTAACTTTTACTGATTTGGTTACAATGAATAAATGGTTAATACAAAGCATATAATTTACAGAGAGATGTCAAGGTGTGAAGAGTATCTAATTAAGTTTTTTACCTTAGACAAACAGAAGAATTTTAATTAATTTATATAAACAGAAGCTGAGTAAATAGTCTTTTCATTAAGCTGAGTAAAAAAGTAGGTTGCTTAGTCAATATCAACCAGTCGGGCATTCCACATTTTTGGCAAATATTGACAATCAACCTACAGTTCTATTTAGAGTAAAGATCCCCAGCTCTTTCTATTGTTCTAGTTAAGAGTAAAGGTTAATACAGTTGTGTGTAATTGAGTACATACATTTGCTATAAGAATAAACTGCAACTGACTGAGAGGAAAGGACTTCGGAGAGGGGCGGCATACAAATCCAATTAAATCTAAATCTTCTTTGCTTGGAAAAGCTTTACTCAGAAATCATGTCTGTGTTTGTGATTACTACAGACTAGAAATAGAGTTGGAATGGAATAGGATGGGGATGGGATAGAATTATTTATTGGCCAAGGGTTATCGGACACACAAGGAATTTGTCTCCGGTGCTCAAGCTCACAGCGTATATATAAACAGCAAGTCATTGGTCATAAATCATAATTACAGTCATTAATTGTAAGTTACAAACAATTAGAGCAATAATCTTCCCAATCTAAGGCCTCCATTTTGAATGCTCCAAAACAAAGGGAAGCTGCATTTTGGGGGGGGGGGGGGGGATTTTTTTTGCTGCTTTTTATCTTTACCCCCATTTCAAGGGAGGGCGGTAGACGATGAAATAGGCACTTGAACTGGCTGGGATACACTGCAGAGACCCATGCAAATAAATTTAAATAAATATGCAAGTCCTTACTTGGGCGAGGCCAGAAAGCTTCCCAAAATTTCTTTTTAAGGGATCTGCCTTGGCTTGGAGTTTGTTTAGCAGTCTAAGGTTTCAAAGGCAAAAGTTTGTAGATGTGGCCGAGATGAGAAAGAAAATCAGGTTTTGATGGCAATCGAGGTGTTACAGAGAGCCATACAAATAAATTTAACAAATAAATTCAACAAATAAATACTTATGTCCTTCCTTGGGCTCTAGACTACAAAGTTTCTCGTTAGCGATCTGCATTTGCTTTGAGCTTGTTTTGCAGTGTGATGTTTCAGATGAACGTGGGTTTTTTGTAAATATGGCGGAGATGAGAAGGAAAAACAGGTTTTGATGGCAATCGGGGTGATTCAGAGGCCCATACAAATACATTTAACAAATAAATACACACATCTTTCCTTTGGCTAGGCCAGAAAACTTCCCAGCATTTCTCTTGCTAGGGATCTGCCTTGGTTTTGAATGTTTTGCAGTCTAGTATCTCTAATAAGATAAGATAACCTTTATTGCCACTTTTTTCCCCCCTGCAATCAGGCTGGCACACATTAAAAAATGAAATTCTGATGTCCGCTCTCAAAAGAAATATGTGTGTGTGTGCCCATACACATATATGCACATGCATGTACATATGAGCTCTCTGTGTCAGTGTATAAGAAATTATGAACTAGGATAGCCTTAGCAAGTCAGCCAATGGGAACTGTTTGGTGACTAAGAAACAGGATCTGTGGTGAGCCATGAGAAGACTGCTCGGAGCCTGGGCGTGGCTTAGCTTATCTGATCTGATATAAGAGTTTTGTCCCTGCGTCATACATTCTGTACTTATGTGCTGCTGGATTTTGAGTTCTGGTTGTTCTCATCCTGCCTTCTGCTGCATGGCCTTGTATACTTGCATCGTGCTTTATATTATTGCACATAATGACGTTTCTTCTATAAAGGAGTGTGAGTGTAATTATAAGCCGGGATATCCATAACAACAAGTCAGCCAATGGGAACTGTTTGGTGACTAAGAAACAGGATCTGTTGTGAGCCAGATGAGACTGCTTGGAGCCTGGGTGTGACTGGGTATATATACTGTATTTTTGTGGAGTGTAAGCTGCACCTCCCCACCCAAAAAGAGGGTGGGAATGTTGGTGCATCTTCTACACTATACATCCATTTTTGGCCTCCCGAAACCCCTCCCCCATATACAATTTTTGAGAAAAATTAGCCCCTTTTTTTGCAAAAACAGGGTGTGCAGATGGTTTGGGAGGCCTGCAGAATGCTCCTGGGGGCCAGAGAGGACAAAACCTTTTTTTTTCTTACCTCTTCAAAATCTTGGTGTCTCTTATACACTCGTGCGTCTTATAGTTCGAAAAATGTGGTTTATGTATATATGTTTTTCTCTCAAGTCACCTGGCATGCCCAAATATGGGAGGAAGCATACTGCTTCCTTTTGCCTTTCAGTCCCACTCCAGGAGCCATTCAGACACCAAATTTGTAAAGAACTGATTTTCCAATAATAATAATAATTAATAATAATTAATTAGATTTGTATGCTGCCCCTCTCCGGAGACTCGGAGCGGCTCCAAACTTGGAAAGAACTGATAAAGAAATAAAAGGAGACTAGTATATATCTATTTTGAGCTTTTTGGCTCTCATCAGCCAGCCATACCCTTCTAGGATTTGAACCTGGGCGGTTTTGCCTTGCTAGGCAGTGTTTTTATCCTCTAGGTACCAGGTAACTCGACAGAAAAACATGGAATCTTTCCCTGGCTCAGCTGATGAAAGGGAGCAGAGCCTGTGGCTTAGAGGGTTAAAGCACTGCCTAGCCAGGCAAAACAGCCCAGGTTCAAATCCTAGAACGGTATATGGCTGTTGTGGTTAGCTCTGGCCCAGCTCCTGCCCCAAGGACTGTGGATGTGGGGGAGACATCCACATGCTGCAGGCCTGTTTTGCCCCTGGTGGAATCTGCTGATGAAGGCTCCTCTGACCAAGAAGACATGAGTGACAGGGAGGAGGAGAGTGGGGCAGACAGCTCAGAAGGAGATCAATTATCTAGCTCCTCCTTGGATTCGGAACAAGAGTTAATGATACAGCCACGCATGCGGAGAGCGATGCATAGGCAACAACAACTGAGAGGCCACCTGTGGTTGGGTGGGGCTGTGGTAATTAGTGAGGCTGCTATAAATTACAGCCTGTGGGTTTGGCCATTGTGGAGGTTCATCTGATGTTTCGTGCCTACCTTGCTGACTTCGAACTTTGTGTGCTGATTTTCCCCCGCTTTGAAACTAAACCAGAGCAAAGTGTGTGTCACTTTGTGAAAGAAGAAGGACTGTGAATTGCCTCACAGCTGCAAGCTAAGTATCACAGAACTGATAAGGGACTTGTACAAATTACCAGTTTGTTTGGAGACGAGTGCTCTTTGCTATACCAAAAGAGGGCTTGGTTTAAGTGAATTTTCATTATAAAGAACATTGTTTTGAATTTGCAAACGTGTTTGTGTCTGAAATTTGTACCTGTGAATTTTTGGGAGGAGTCTACCAGAGAGCCCGACAGAACAATGGCTAGCTGACGAGAGCCAAAAAGCTCGAAATAGATATATACTAGTCTCCCTTTATTTCTTTATCAGTTCTTTGCAAGTTTGTAATATGAATGTGTGTGTGTGTATTTATTTATTTATTTATACGAGTCACCCTGGTATATCCAAATAAGGGAGGAACACACAGCTTCCTTTTTGCCCCTCAGCCCCACCAGGGGCCATATTCTAAGGCAGATAAACTTTTCATAGCTGACAACTATAATTTATAAGTGTAACATATTTTTGCTGATGATTTTCTCACCTCAGCTGGTCATAGAAACATAGAAGTCTGACGGCAGAAAAAGACCTCATGGTCCATCTAGTCTGCCCTTATACTATTTCCTGTATTTTATCTTACAATGGATATATGTTTATCCCAGGCATGTTTAAATTCAGTTACTGTGGATTTATTCACCACGCCTGCTGGAAGTTTGTTCCAAGGATCCACTACTCTTTCAGTAAAATAATATTTTCTCATGTTGCTTTTGATCTTTCCCCCAACTAACTTAAGATTGTGTCCCCTTGTTCTTGTGTTCACTTTCCTATTAAAAACACTTCCCTCCTGGACCTTGGATTTCAAGGACCAGGAGACAGATGTATACTGGCATCGCAGGCCAGTGTTCTTGCCATTTGAGTCTGAGAGTGAGAGTAAAGGGAAGTTGGAGCCTGGAGAACCACCAGAGACTATAGAACCCCCAATGATGGTATTGTTTGAATCAGAGGACAATGAGGAATTTGTGGATCAGGACCGACCCCCTGTTAGATGCAAGGGTCAGGAGGATGAGATCTAGGCATGAATATCTCTCTAGAAGGGGTTTTTTTGGCATTGAATAGATCTCTGGGACACTTGGCCATACCTTGCCAAGGGACAGGCTGATGAGAAAGCGGGTGTGGTGAACAACGTTTCAACAATGGCATTGGGAAATGGGCTTTATGCTTTCACAGATCTTCTCCTTGTCTGTTCCAAATTGTCTGAGCTCTACTGAACTGTAAATTTTGCCAGTCTGTCAGCAAACATTCCAAGAACTGTGATTAATGACCTTGGGCTCGGCAGCCTGCATCTCTGTTATCTCCACTTATTGCTGAAGGCTTCCAGCAGGAGATTCTTTTGTATTAACTCATTGCTTCCCTGGATTTGTGTCTAACTGTGATATTTTTTGAAATAATCATTGTTTGAAAAGAGGTATATCTCTGTGTGTGATTATATATATATAATATATATAAAATTCAGCAAAAGTATGTGATATATATATATATATATATCACATGTTTTTGCTGAATTTTTAAAATTAAGGGAGACTAGGATAGTACTATTTCGGCCTTGTTCTGGCCTCATTTGCTAGCCATACCCTTACTGGGATTTGATCCCAGGGCTTCTGCCTTGTAAGGCAGAGAATTAACCTCTAGGCCACCAGGTCTGATCCCTTCAGCTTTGTACCAGGGAGGGGCTATATTCTATATATCAGGGTAATCCAACAGGAAAAAAACCCATATATATGGTGCAGAGCTGAAGGGATTGGATACTGTAGCCTAGAGGATAATTCTCTGCCTTACAAGGCAAAGGTTGCAGGTTCAGGTCCCAGTGGGTATGGCTAGCTGATGAGGCCAAAATAAGGCGGAAATAGATCTATCATAGTCTCCCTTAATTTTCAAATTCAGCAAAAAAAACATGTTACATATGTATATATATAAATGAGCCGGGGTGGCGCAGCAGGTAGAGTGCTGTACTGCAGGCCACTGAAGCTGACTTGTAGATCTGAAGGTCAGCGGTTCAAATCTCATCACCGGCTCAAGGTTGACTCAGCCTTCCATCCTTCCGAGGTGGGTAAAATGACCTGGATTGTGGGGACAATAGCCTAGCTCTGTTAAAAAAGTGCTATTGCTAACATGTTGTAAGCCGCCCTGAGTCTAAGGAGAAGGGCGGCATAAAAATCGAATAAATAAATAAGTTTTTATATATTTATATATATATACACACACACACACACACACACACACACACACACACATACACACACACACACATATATATATATATATATATATATATATATATATATATATATATATATATGAGAGAAACTTAATGCTTCCTTTTGCCTTTTGGCCCAACCCAGGGCCATTTCCAAGTCAGTTAATTTTTTCATAGCCAACAAACTATATTCTGTATGTTACATATTTTTGCTGATCAATTTTGGCCTTTTTGTGGCCTCATCAGTTAGCCATACCCTCACTGGGATTTGATCCTGAAGCCTCTGCCCTGTAAGGCTGAGAATTAACTTCTAGGCCGCAGGATCTTACAAGGCAGACATATCTGTTTTCGTAGATTTTCACAGGTATAGGTATTTAGGCCTTGGCATATTCAGGTTTCTTCCCGTGTAAGGTTCAGAGAATCCTGGCGACATTTCAACGAGGTCCCACTCGTTATCTTCAGGCTGGTGCTTTCGGCTTTGTGCTCGGGTGAACAAAGTGTGATCTGAGCTGCTGTCCCTCTATAAATACTGGTGGGTGGGTGTGGTGTGTTGGCTCAGCTGCTGCAAGCCTGTTGGTTGGCTGTGTTGAAACTTCCTGATTATTTGCTGGGGTAACACCTTGAGTAATTGATGCAGTTGATGTATACAGATTAGTTGATGTTTGAAGATTAGGAGTGACATCCTGAGTAGTACTACACAGGAAGAAAATCCGAATATGCCAAGACACACACGCACATGGGCGCAAACACACACACACATTTAATTGGGTTTATAGACTGCCCTTCTCTGTAGACTCAGGGTGGCTTACAAAACAAGAATAATACAAATAGAACATAGGAATATAACACATCTAACTCTAATGAAAAAACCCGTTACAGTATTTTAAAAAACCCAACCATCATTCATTACATCACAATTATGCATAGGGCCAGAACAGGCTGCCGATGTTTATTGGCCCCAAGCAAGGGAGAGTTTTTAAAACCTTACGAAAGGCCAGGAGGGTGGAGGCAGTATGAATCTCTGGGGAGGAGTTGATTCCAAAGAGCCAGAGCTGCCGCAGAGAAGGCTCTACCCCTAGGTCCCACCCAGTGGCATTGCTTAGCCAATGGGATATGAAGCAGGCCAACTATGTGGGACCTGACTGGTCACTAGAATTCATGAGGCAGGAGACAGTCCCATAAGTAACCTGGTCCTAAGCCATGTAGGGCTTTATAGATCATGACCAATACTTTAATTGCATTCGGGCACCAATCGGTAGCCAGTGCAGCTTGCGGGATGGTATTGAGATATGGGTATACATTGGAAGGCCCACAACAGCTTCATGGCTGCATTTTGCACTAACTGCATTCTATAAACATTCTTTAATTAAAGGTAGCCCCATGTAATCTGGGCCTTGGGCTCAAGCTGCTGCTACTCAGTGCCAGGTCGGTGGTTAATAAAGCTCTCCTCATCCAGGACTTGATCCTGGAGGAGGAGGCCGACCTGGTATGTGTGACTGAAACCTGGCTGGGCCCAGAGGGAGGAGTTCCTCTCTCTGAAATTTGCCCAGCTGGGTTTCAGGTATGGCACCAGCTGCGACCCCAGGGAAGGGGGGGAAGGGGTGGCTATTATGGCAAAGGAGAATTTTTGCCTACGTGGACTCATTGCTCCTGAGATTGCAGGTTGTGAGTCCCTCCTTGTGAAGTTGGACCTAGGGGTTCAGGTGGGCTTGTTGCTCACGTACCTGCCTCCCAGCTGCATGACAACAGTCCTTGTGTGGTGGCCGGGTTGGCGGTGGGGTTCCCCAGACTCTTTGTCTTGGGGGACTTTAATCTGCCATCACTCAGCAAATCCTCTGGGTTGGCACAGGAGTTCATGGCCACCATGACAGCCATGGACCTGACTCAAGTAGTTCAGGGTCCGACTCATGAGGGGGGACACGCACCCGACATGATATTTCTCTCGGAGCAATTGAGTGATGGTCTGAGATTAAGGGGCTTAGATGTTTTGCCTTTGTAATGGTCAGACCATTTTCTACTATGGCTTAATATCGAGACTCCAATCCTCCCCTGCAGGGAGGCGGAACCGACTAGGTGGTTCCGCCCCAGACGCCTCATGGACCCATAGGGCTTTCAGAGGGCGCTTGGGGTTTTACCAGATTCACTTGTGCACAGTTCGGCAGAGTCTCTTGCTGTGGCCTGGAACAAGGCTGCGACGGAGGCTCTTGACTGGATTGCGCCGTTGCGACCTCTCTGCGGCACTAGATCCCGATGTGCTCCTTGTTTCACCAAGGAACACCGGGTGTTGAAACGCCAGAAGAGACATCTGGAGAAGCGGTGGAGGAAAAGTACGTCTTAAGAAGAGGCAAAAAAAAATCTTGAAAACCCGGTTCTTATCTAGAAAAGTTGTTAAGTAGAGACGTTCTTAAGTAGAGGTACCACTGTATAATATACATTGTCTGTCTGTTTGCTTGCCTATACACATACCATATACAGATGCGCTATCTGTCTCTCTATCCACAAACAAATATACATACAATCTTAATCACAGGTGATAATGATTGATTAAAACACAAATGAACATGTGTTTGTAAATATAGTGGAGATAAGTGTTCTGTCGGGCTCTTTGGTAGAATCCTCCCCAAAATTCA
The DNA here is from genome assembly GCF_031021105.1 of Erythrolamprus reginae. Taxonomy (NCBI): domain Eukaryota; kingdom Metazoa; phylum Chordata; class Lepidosauria; order Squamata; family Dipsadidae; genus Erythrolamprus; species Erythrolamprus reginae. Next base: position 46,200 of record NW_027248505.1, read on the forward strand.
CAGGTACAAATTTCAGACACACATTTGAAAATTCAAAACAATGTTCTTTATTCACTTAAATGAAAATTCACTTAAAATAAGCCCTTTTTTCGTATAGCAAAGAGCACTCGTCTCAAAACAAACTGGTAGTTTGTACATGTCCCTTATCAGTTCTGTGATACTTAGCTTTCAGCTGTGAGGCAATTCACACTCCTTCTTCTTTCACAAAGTGAAACACACTTTGCTCTGGTTTAGTTTCAAAGCGGGGAAAAATCAGCACACAAAGGTCAAAGTCAGTAAAGCCGTCACGAAACACAACGATCAGATAATCTTCCACAATGGCCAAACCCACAGGCAGCCTCACAGCCCCACCCAACCACAGGTGGCCTCATTTTCTTTGATAATAATCTCTCAGTTGTTGTTGCCTATGCATCGCTCTCCGCATGCGTGGCTGTATCATTAACTCTTGTTCTGAATCCAAGGAGGAGCTAGATAATTGATCTCCTTCTGAGCTGTCTGCCACACTCTCCTCCTCCCTGTCACTCATGTCTTCTTGGTCAGAAGAGCCTTCATCAGCAGATTCCACGGGGGGCGGGGCAAAACAGGCCTGCAGCATGTGGATGTCTCCCCCACATCCACAGTCCTTGGGGCAGGAGCTGGGCCAGAGCTAACCACAACAATAAGAAGGCAAAACAGTGGCAATGGGTTGTTGCAGGAGAAGCTGCATTGTAAGTTGAGTTCAGTGTGTTAAGAAGGAAGCCTTGCCAGACTTCAAAGGCACATTTGCCTAACTATTAGATGCAGCCTGTGAAAGGAAGAATCTGGAGGAATATGGCCTTTGTCCTTTCCCTGCATAGCGGAGATTCCAAGCTGCTCTGTCCCTTTGATCCCTAGGAAAGAGCCCCTCCCTTCTGTGGGCTGCAATCTATCAATCTACCCCCAGAGGACAAACTCAGAATCCAGAGGGACCTTAACAGACTCAAACACTAAGCCCAAACCAGTAAAATGAAATTCAACATGGAGAAAATTAAAATCCTACACCTAGGTAAGAAGAATAAAAAATACGCATACAAACTGGGTGAAACCACACTCAGTAGCAGCAACTGGGAGAGGGATCTCGGAGTCTTGGTAGACAGCCAACTGGATAGGAGCCAGCAGTGTGCAGCATTGTGCAGCAGCCACCAAAAAGACTGCTGCAGCACTATGCAGCAGCAGACCTGAGCTGCATAAATATAGGAATACAATCAAGGACCAGACAGCAGAGTATGCAGCAAACCTGGAAAACAGGTTTAGGAAATAATGGAATTATCAGAGAATGCATGAAAAACCCCAGAATAAATCGGAGGGGGGAACACAAATCAGGGAAAAATAATGTTTTTTTAAAAATGGACTGTGCTGCCTGGCAGAGTCAAGCAAAAATGAGCATAACTATGGCAACAACTTGCTTCCTCGGCTACTGATATTTCTCCATGGCTTAGCCATTTGGTATGCCGATGATACCCAGTTATACATCTCCACCCCATGTCCAGTCAACGAAGCAGTGGAAGTGATGTGCCGGTGCCTGGAGGCTGTTGGGGCCTGGATGGGTGTCAACAAACTCAAACTCAACCCAGATAAGACGGAGTGGCTGTACGTCTTGCCTCCCAAGGACAATTCCATCTGTCCGTCCATTACCCTGGGGGGAGAATCATTGACCCCCTCAGAGAGGGTTCGCAACCTGGGCGTCTTCCTCGATCCACAGCTCACATTAGAGAAACATCTTTCAGCTGTGGCGAGGAGGGCGTTCGCCCAGGTTCGCCTGGTGCACCAGTTGTGACCCTATTTGGACCGGGAGTCACTGCTCACAGTCACTCATGACCTCATCACCTCGAGACTCGACTACTGTAACACTCTCTACATGGGGCTACCTTGGAAAAGTGTTCAGAAACTTCAGATCATGCAGAATGCAACTGCAAGAGCAATCTGTTGGGCTGTTGGGGCCTGGATGGGTGTCAACAAACTCAAACTCAACCCAGACAAGACGGAGTGGCTGTGGGTCTTGCCTCCCAAGGACAATTCCATCTGTCCGTCCATTACCCTGGGGGGAGAATCATTGACCCCCTCAGAGAGGGTTCGCAACCTGGGCTTTTCCAAATATGCCCATGTTACACCAACACTCCGCAGTCTGCATTGGTTGCCGATCAGTTTCCGGTCACAATTCAAAGTGTTGGTTATGACCTACAAAGCCCTTCATGGCATCGGACCAGATTCTCTCCGGGACCGCCTTCTGCTGCACGAATCCCAGCGACCAGTTAGGTCCCACAGAGTGGGTCTTCTCCGGGTCCCGTCAACTAAACTGCCGCTTGGCGGGACCCAGGGGAAGAGCCTTTTCTGTGGTGGCCCCGGCCCTCTGGAACCAACTCCCCCCAGAGATTGGAATTGCCCCCACCCTCCTTGCCTTTCGTAAGCTACTTAAAACCCACCTCTGCCGCCAGGCATGGGGGAACTGAGATACTCTTTCCCCCTAGGCCATTACAATTTTATGCATGGTATGTCTGTATGTTTGTTTGGTTTTTATTATAATGGGTTTTTAATTGTTTTTAGTATTGGATTATTATTATATGCTGTCTTATTATTGTTGTTAGCCGCCCGGAGTCTTTGGAGAGGGGCGGCATACAAATCCAGTAAGTAAGTTAAGTAAGTAAGTAAATAAATAAATAAATAAATGACATCATCTACAACTGTGCCTTAACTGGATTGCAAGTTACAGGGAAATGTCAAGGAAATATCAGGGAATTTCAAAATGCTTTCCTCCTGGACACCCTGAGAGAGATACTCTATAAAGCCTTGGTCAAACCACAGCACAGAGAAAGTGTAGAAGAGAGCAACCAGGATGATAAGGGGACTGGAAACTAAAACATAGGAAGAGTGGTTGCAGGAACTGAGGTTGCCCAGTTTGGCAAAGAGAAGGACGAGGGATGACATGTAGCAGTATTGAGGGGATGCCACAGAGACGAGGGGGTCAGGCTTTTCTCCAAGGCATTAGAAGGCCAAACAAGGAATAATGGATGGAAGCTGACCAAGGAGAGATTCAGCCTAGAAGTGTGGAGAAACTTTCTGACGGTGAGAGCGATCAACCAGCGGAACAGCTTGCCAGTGGAGGTTGTGACAGTCCCAACACTTGTGACCTTCAAGAGGAGATTGGATTGCTACCTGTCTCAAATGGTGTAGGAACTCCTGCTTGAGCTGTGGGTTGGACTAGATCAGTGTTTCCCAACCTTGGCAACTTGAAGATATCTGGACTTCAACTCCCAGAATTCCCCAGCCAGCATTCGCTGGCTGGGGAATTCTGGGAGTTGAAGTCCAAATATATTCAAGTTGCCAAGGTTGGGAAACACTGGACTAGATGACCTGCAAGGTCCCTTCCAACTCTAATAAATAAATAAGTAAACAAACAAACAAACATATAGAATTTGGGGGATACACACACACACACATTTACAACCTTTGCTGCATCCCCATGCTCACATGATTTACATTCAGCTGCTTGACAATTGGTTCATATTTATGATGGTTGCTGAGTGCCTGGGTCATGTGATCCCCTTTTGTGACCTTCTGACAAGCAAAGTCAATAGGAAAACCATTTAACAATCGTCTTACTATCAAGCCGGTGCAGAAGTTGGTGATAAATTAATGGCATGCTACACTGTCTGTTGTGTTTGGGCTTGGGCCAGCCGTTGCGCCCACAGATGGGAGAGATGCGGCACAAAGTGAGTGCGAAAGCCTGGCTGACAGTCAGGAAGATGTGGCAGACAGCCAGGAGGATGAGGCCTCTAGTTCAGAGGAGTTGGCAGACAGCACGCAGGACCCAGCAGACAGCCCAGGCGATTTGGCAGGCAGTCACTCAGAAAGTCTTTCGTCCTTGGATTCCTCTGCAGACCAATTCATAGACATGGGTAGCCGAAGAGCTATGCAAAGGAGGGTTTGATTGAAAGATTATTACAAGTCATCAGAGTAGCACCTGGGCTGGGTGTGGTTCTTATACTGAGGGCTGGGTGTGGTTCCCTTAATGAGGGCTAAAGGTATAAAAGGGAGCAGAGGCACAAGGCAAACTGGCTGTTTGTGTTGCTTTGTGGTTCCTGCTCTGAAGTTTCTGTTCCGTGCCTTTGGATTTCAACCCAGCCTTTTCAGGCACGTGGGAGGTGAAACCTCTGGGACTTGCTGTTTGCTCTAAAGATTCAAAGGACTCCTGAAACGTTTCTGCTCCATGCAGGTTGTCTTTGTTTTGCTTTTTCCTGTGTTTTGTATTTGGCTGACTTAAGCCTTGCACTATCATTATTTCCTGATACTAAGGACTGTTTTGGTTAACCCTTTTTTGTTTGTTTAATACAAGTTTGCTGATTAGAAGAGCACATGTGTGTTTGATTTCTTTTCCTTGGACTGTTACGAATTGCCTGAGCCCAGTCAGGCAGAACACTGTCTATAGAAGACTTGATGTTTATGGGAATTTGGGAGGGGTTATTTCAGGAGGGAACAGATGCAACCACAAAGCATTCTTTCCAAGGACATCCTACACCTACACCCACCAGGGTGGAAGCAAAGAAAGGACTGGTACAATATGAATGGGCAACATGACAAGTTTGTGGGTGGGGGACAAGGGATGTGAACTTTCAACAGACTGGGAAATTAGAAAACTATCTTTCAGCTGTGGCGAGGGGGGGCGTTTGCCCAGGTTTGCCTACTGCACCAGTTGCGGCCCTACCTGGACCGGGAGTCACTGCTCACAGTCACTCGTACCCTCATCACATCGTGGTTCGACTACTGTAATGCTCTCTACATGGGGCTACCTTTGAAGAGTGTTTGGAAACTTCAGATCGTGCAGAATGCAGCTGCGAGAGCAATCATGGGCTTCCCTAGGTATGCCCATGTTACACCAACACTCCGCAGTCTGCATTGGTTGCCGATCAGTTTCCGGTCACAATTCAAAGTGTTGGTTATCACCTATAAAGCCCTTCATGGCATCGGACCAGAATATCTCCGGGACCGCCTTCTGCTGCACGAATCCCAGCGACTGGTTAGGTCTCACAGAGTTGGCCTTCTCCGGGTCCCGTCGACAAAACAATGTCGTCTGGCGGGACCCAGGGGAAGAGCTTTCTCTGTAGTGGCCCCGACCCTCTGGAATCAACTCCCCCCAGAGATTAGGACTGCCCCCACCCTCCTTGCCTGTTGTAAACTTCTTAAAACCCACCTCTGCCTTCAGGCATGGGGAAATTGATTCCCCAGGGCCGTTTCCGCTTTATGGTCTGTATGAGTAGTACGATTGTGTTTTATATCAAGGGTTTTAACATGTCTTAACTATTGGATTTGTACTGTTTTATTGTTGTGAGCTGCCCCGAATCTCTGGAGAGGGGCGGCATACAAATCTAATAAATAATAATAAAATAATAATAAAATTCAGATCCAGGTTTCCCAGTGTAGGTGTCTGGATGGCTCTGGAAATAAATTGGAACTTTGAGGAGTACTTTGATTCAGATTCTGGTTTAGTTCGGATGTTACCTGGAACCTTAACATAACAGCTGCAATGATTCACTTAACATAGAAACAAGAAAAGTTTTATAATGGAGCAAAACACCCTTAACAAATTTATCACTTAATGACACATACTTAGGGCTCAACTGTGGTCATAAATTGAGGACTACCCACATGGGATTCTGTTGTGGTTGGGTCTGGCCCAACTCCTGCCCCAGGGAATGTGGAGGTGGAGACAGGGGAAACGTCAACATGTCCTAGGCCTGTTTTGTTGCCGGCAGAGTCAGGAAGTGCAGTTTCCTCGGACAAAGAAGAAGGTGGGGGTGACTTGGAAGAAGGGGGCTTGGCACACAGCCCGGGAAGCCAATCACCATTATCTTAGGTCAATTCAGATGACAAAGTGTTAGACCCACGCAGGTGCAGACTTATGCATAGAAGAGACCAATTGAGGAAATATTACAGGAGATAAGAGAGGCCACCTGTGTTTGGGTGGGGCTCCAGTAATTAAAGCTGCTGCTATAAATAACAGCATGCTAGTTTGGCAGTTGTGGAAGATTATCTGATCACAGTTCTTCAGGATTGTGCCTTGCTGTGTCTGAACTTTGTTTGTGGACTTTTCACGCCTTTGACACCAAAGCAGAGTAAAGTATGTGTGTTTCACTTCGTGGGAAGAAGGAGGGCTTTGACGTTTTTTCACAGCTACTAACTAAGTACTTAAGGACTGATTAAGGGACTTGTACAGCTGACAAGGTTGTTTTGGGGAAGAGTGCTCTTTCCAATACAAAAAGGCTGCTTTGTTTCTTTTGAATTTTGTGATAAAGGACATTGTTTTGAATTTTCAAACGTGTGTGTGTCTGAAATTTGTACCCATGAATTTTCGGGAGGCTTCTGCCAGAGAGCCCGGCAGAACAGATTCCTTCCCTAATTTTACCTACGTCACAACCCAGTGAAACTGGTCAGAGAGAATGCAATAAAGTAGCCTGAAGGTGGCAAAGAACAGTCACTTGTCTGAAATAGCTGTTCTTATTCTGACTTTGTTTATCCTTGAAGACGCTTCACTTCTCATCCAAGAAGCTTCTTCAGTTCTGACACGCTTCTTGAATGAGAAGTGAAACGTTTTCAAGAAAAAACGAAGTCTGGTTGCGTTTTGAAAAAGCGCCTTTAGGACAGTCCCCAATTATTTTGCCGGTGACCAAGCCACACGTTCTGCAATCTTCAAATTCACATGTGCTAGTTTTTTTAATCTAGTTTTTAAATTCACATTTGGTGATAATATCCTGCTGTACGAGTTTCATATAAAAATTAGCTATTCATCATAAGTACGTGGTAATGCATTCCAGATGTTGATCACTCTATTGCTGAAGTCATATTTTCTGCAAACTAGTTTGGAGCGGTTTGTGTTAAGTTTGAATCTATTACATGCTTGTGTGTTGTTGCAGTTGAAGGTGAAGAAGTCACTTACAGGAAGGAGATTTTGGTATATGGTTTTATGAATTACTGTCAAATCGGAGGTGACGTAGTTGTAAATTATCTAATTGCAGTATTTCAAGTCTGGTGGAGTAAGGTATTTTGTTGCAAGAGGAGGAGTATATACTAGTATCCTTCTCTTCACTAGACTAATGCCCAGTTCCTCCAACCATTCATTGTATGTTTTAGCCTCCAGTTCCTTGATCATCTTGGTTGCTTTTCTCTGCACTCTTTCTAAAGCAGTGGTTCTTAACCTTTCTAATGTCGCGATACAGTTCATGTTGTGGCCCCCAATCATAGATCTAGCGCCAATTCTCCCAACAGAGCTTTAAGATGATTGGCAGGAAAATCAGAGGGACATCCTTACTGTAAACCCCTGATTGGGCGGATTGTAAAAATGTGTTCTAAGGCACCAGAATAGAAACTTTAGTTCCTCCAGTTCTGGAGACCTCACCTACAAAAAGATATTGACAAAATTGAACGGGTCCAAAGACGGGCCACAAAAATGGTGGAAGGTCTTAAGCATAAAACGTATCAGGAAAGACTTAATGAGCTCAATCTGTATAGGAGTGTGTCATTGTTTCATTTTCCTGCAGGTTATTTTATTGCTTTTATTTGGGGAATCTGGGACTTATAATTATCATTTATTCATTCATTCAAATGTGACTATCAGGCAAGCAAAGCATAGAAACATAGAAGACTGACGGCAGAAAAAGACCTCATGGTCCATCTAGTCTGCCCTTATACTATTTTCTGTATTTTATCTTAGGATGGATATATGTTTATCCCAGGCATGTTTAAATTCAGTTTCTGTGGATTTATCAACCACGTCTGCTGGAAGTTTGTTCCAAGGATCTACTACTCTTTCAGTAAAATAATATTTTCTCATGTTGCTTTTGTTCTTTCCCCCAACTAACTTCAGTTTGTGTCCACTTGTTCTTGTGTTCACTTTTCTATTAAAAATACTTCCCTCCTGGACCTTATTTAACCCTTTAATATATTTAAATGTTTCGATCATGTCGCCCCCCCCCCCTTTTCCTTCTGTCCTCCAGACTATACAGATTGAGTTCATTAAGTCTTTCCTGATATGTTTTATGCTTAAGATCTTCCAACATTCTTGTAGCCAGTGTTCTCTCTACTTTTTTTGGGGGGTGGGCAGAAAAGTATAGTGTCTGAGCGGCAGTCCCTTTGGGACTGGGCGTCACAGAAATAATAATAAAATTTCCCTCTCGGCTTCTGGGCAGCTTTGGAAAACTCTGAGTTGATGATGATTTTTAAGTGAGTGATTGCTCACTGTTCAGCTTAGAGGGAACTATGCTTGTAGCCCGTCTTTGGACCCGTTCAATTTTGTCAATATCATTTTGTAGGTGAGGTCTCCAGAACTGAACACAGTAGTCCAATTGTGGTCTCACCAGCACTCTATATAGCGCGATCATAATCTCCCTCTTCCTGCTTGTTATGCCTCTAGCTATGCAGCCAAACATCCTACTTGCTTTCCCTACCGCCTGACTGCACTGTTCACCCATTTTGAGACTGTCAGAAATCACTACCCCTAAATCCTTCTCTTCTGAAGTTTTTGCTAACACAGAACTGCCAATACAATACTCAGATTGAGGATTCCTTTTCCCCAAGTGCATTACTTTACATTTGGAAACATTAAACTGCAGTTTCCATTGCTTTGACCATTTATCTAGTAAAGCTAAATCATTTACCACATTACAGACGCCTCCAGGAATATCAACCCTATTGCATGTTTCCTGTGATTTTGTATGAGGGAACTCCTGTTGTATTGTATAATATTACCTGTTGTATTGGCTGCCTCTGATCTATCTAATTTTTCTCTTGTTTACAGAGAGTTACTAACATCGGTTTACGGCTGCCTTGTAATTTAATCCTTGACACACCCCTGAGTGGTGCCATCACTTTGCCCTCCCCCACTTTCTTTCGGTTCAATTATAGCCATTCAGACATTGCTGGAAGAAAGCCATTGAGACAGGAGATGTTTCGAATCTTACTGGAGACCGTGCAGACCCCAGGATCGAAGGAGGAAGCCGTGGATTCAGTGGGGAGCCTCGAGATCCCCGAGGCTCGCAGCCCTGGGGAACAGTGGGAAAAAAACGTAAACAAAATCCTGAGGGAAGAGAAAGGTAACTCCTATGCCCAGCGCCAAAACTTCAGGCAGTTCCGCTACCGGAAGTGTGCTGGGCCCCGAGGGGTTTACAGCCAGCTTCACGATCTCTGTTGCCAATGGCTGAAGCCAGGGGAGCATTCGAAAGCCGAGATACTGGACCTGGTGATTTTAGAGCAGTTCTTGACAATCCTGCCTCCCGACATGAAGAGCTGGATCAGAGAATGTGGAGCAGAGACCTGTTCTCAGGCGGTGGCTCTGGCTGAAGGCTTCCTCTTGAGCCAAGCGGAGGACAAGAAGCCAAAAATCCAGGTGAGGATGGTGGTCTTTCGGTGGTACAGTGATACCTCGTCTTACAAACCCCTCATCATACTAACTTTTCAAGATACAAACCCGGGGTTTAAGGGTTTTTTGCCTCTTCTTCCAAACTATTTTCACCTTACAAACCCAAGTCGCCGCCGCCACTGGGATGCCCCGCCTCCGGACTTCTGTTCCAATGAAGCGCCCGTTTTTGTGCTGCTGGGATTTCCCTGAGGCTCCCCTCTATGGGAAACATCACCTCTGGACTTTTGTTTTTTTGCGATGCTGCAGGGGAATCCCAGCAGAGCAAAAACGGGCACTTCCCTGGCAACGGAAGTCCAGAGGTGGGGTTTCCCAGCGAGGGGAGCCTCAGCAAAATCGCAGCATCGCAAAAACACGGAAGTCCGGAGGTGGAATTTCGAGGACTTCCGTGTTTTTGCGATGCTGCAATTTCGCTGAGGCTCCCCTCGTTGGGAAACCCCACCTTCAGACTTCCATTGCCATCGAAGCACCCATTTTTGCGCTGCTGGGATTCCCCTGCAGCATCACAAAAACACGGAAGTCCAGAGGTGGGGTTTCCCATGGAGGGGAGCCTCAGGAGAATCCCAGCAGTGCAAAAAACGGGCACTTTGTCTGGCAAAAGGGGTGAGTTTTGGGCTTGCATGCATTAATCGCTTTTCCATTGATTCCTATGGGAAACATTGTTTCGTCTTACCAATCTTTCACCTTACAAACCTCGTCCTGGAACCAATTAAGTTTGTAAGACAAGGTATCACTGTACTTTCAAGGTCTGTGAGGTGATTTGAGTCACGCCCCAGTTTGGGAAGGCTTCCCATTAACGTCTTAAGGCGTGTGGCTCATGGAAGATCTTGGTCAGCATTCGTTTGGAGGAGATCCTGAGATGTTTTGTGGTGCAGAGGGAGCAGTGGTTTTCTTCTGGGTCACTGCCTTCCATCAGGATCTGAGCAGAGCCTCCAGATGCTGTTGCCAAAGAGGGTGGATTCTAACTTATCTCAGTTCCAGTTCACTTCCTCCCATGCCGTATGCCTGTGCCTCATGCACAGTGGTTAAAAATAAAAATCTACACCCCCCCCAAAAAAGAACCAAAAACAAGATGATGAAACTCTGCTTCTATGCATGTGCAAAAGGAAAAAAAACGGGGAAATTGGGGGGAGCATTCAAAAATTCAAAAAAGAAAGATGGCAGTGTCCATGGACCGACACTGAGAAAACTAGTTCCATGACATCATTGTGACATCACCAGGGGTTTTCTACCAGTTCAGGCAAACTGGTCCGAACCGGAAGGAACCCACCTTTGAATACAGGCTATGCCCTGCCTCCCCACCCATCAGTAACTTAAAAGTTTTCTTGCTATTTCCAAGGGGATGAAAATACATGGTTCTGCCCAAACCACTCCCAGCTTCACAGTTGTTGGGGGGGGGGGGGGGGGTAGGTAAGCCTTAAAAGAGAGGTCTTGTTTCCTGTCCTGTTCCAACCTTGTATGGATCTCTGATACTGCTTTGCAGAGCCTGTTTGCGGATGCTAACGATTTCCCCAAAATTAAGAAGGAGGCTCCCTCGGACGCAGGACAGAGACAGTTCTTCAAGCAGATCTTAGAGAATGAAGATGCCATATTGCAGGGTAAGCATCAAGAGATTAGATAGATAGATTGTTGTCTTCTATAACTCCAGGCAGAGAGAGAACTTCTGGATTATCAGACGGGGATAGCCCTGGTGAATTTCAGATGTTTGGTTAAAAAAAAAAGTTTAAAAGATGCAGAGCCTTGATGCTGTCTGAGCTTGGTTGTTTTCTTGGGGACTGGGGGAAGGCAAAAATGCTTCCATTTTTGTATGGGGGGATGGGTAAAAAACAGCCAATTTTTCACAAAAAATGGGGCATTTTTGCCATGTCCCAACATCCAGGAGCTCCTTGCAGGCTTCCCAGACCCTTTACCACTCTTTTTTTTTTTTTTTTGCAAAAAAATAAACCAGGCAGAAAACTGCCGGTTTTCGCAAAAGCACAGCTGTTTTTGACTTCTAATTACCCCATCTAACATGACAGGAGGAGGAATTCTGGGAGTTGAAGTCTACTAGTCTTAAAGCTGTCAAGTTTGAGGATCTCGGGGTTAGGGGTGCAAGGGTATTCAAACTTGGCAAGTTTAAGGCTTGTGGACACCAACTCCCATTCCTGAGCTAGCATGACTGAAGGAGGAATTCTAGGAGTTGAAGTCCACAAGTCTTAAAGCTGTCAAGTTTGAAGTTGGTTAAAAGTGTACATGTTTGTAAAAAAGTATTCTGCTACACTGGTATTTTATTAAATAATATATTACTACGCCATTTGGTTCAGAATACTTTTTTCCTTGTTTTCCACCTCTAAAATCTAGGTGCGTCTTATACTCTGAAAAATATGGTATGTGAACTCACTTTGAGATTTAGAGGGCTCGAGGAATTTTGGGAGTTATAGTCCACGCTTCTTAAAGTTACCAAGCTTTGAAACATGCTGTTACAAATAATGATCCAGAATGTCTGCAAAGGGGAAGGAGTCAAAAAATTCAACATGGTGGCCAAGATCGCACAATCAAATCCTTAACCCCCTTTTATGTGTGCAAAGTTGAGGCAAACCAGCCTTGGGAAGGGAGGGAGTGTGTTTGCAAGTTAGAAACATTGAAGGAGTGTGCACTCACTGAGGCAGCCTTGAAGTCCTCAGTTCTCATCACAATTGCTATGGCAATACAACTGATGCATTCATTTCTTTCTGTGAAGACAACAATTCATCCTGAGGATAGTAACACTAGAAAGAAAATAGAACCACGGTATATCAAGAGTTGGAAGAGAGTAGCGTGTGGAGTGTAGAGTAGAACAGGAAAATAACTTGGTCTTCTAGTCCAGTGTTTCCCAACCTTGGCAACTTGAAGATATCTGGACTTCAACTCCCAGAATTCCCCAGCCAGCGATTGCTGGCTGGGGAATTCTGGGAGTTGAAGTCCAAATACAATGATACCTCATCTAACAAACCCCTCGTCATACAAACTTTTCAAGATACAAACCCGGGGTTTAAGATTTTTTTGCCTCTTCTTCCAAACTATTTTCACCTTACAAACCCAAGCTGCCGCCACTGGGATGCCCTGCCTCCGGACTTCTGTTGCCAGCAAAGTGCCCGTTGTTGCGCTGCTGGGATTCCCCTGAGGCTCCCCTCCATGGGACACCCCACCTCCAGACTTCCATGTTTTTGCAATGCTGCAGGGAAATCCCAGCAGCGCAAAAACAGGCACTTCACTTGCAGCCGAAGTCCGGAGTTGGGGTTTCCCAGCGAGGGGAGCCTCAGCGAAATCGCAGCATCACAAAAACATGGAAGTCCAGAGGTGGGGTTTCGAGGACTTCCGTGTTTTTGCGATGCTGCAATTTCGCTGAGGCTCCCCTCGCTGGGAAACCCCACCTTTGGACTTCCTTGGCCAGCAAAGCGCCCGTTCTTGCACTGCTGGGATTCCCCTGCAGCATCACAAAAACACAGAAGTCCGGAGGTGGGGTTTCCCATGGAGGGAAGCCTCAGGGGAATCCCAGCAGCGCAAAAACGGGTGCTTCGGCTGGCAAAAGGGGTGAGTTTTGGGCTTGCATGCATTAATCACTTTTTCATCGATTCTTGTGGGAAACGTTGTTTCGTCTTACAAACTTTTCACCTTACAAACCTTGTTCCGGAACCAATTAAGTTCGTAAGATGAGGTATCACTGTACCTTCAAGTTGCCAAGGTTGGGAAACACTGTTCTAGTCCAACTCTCTACGTCTGGTAGCCAGTGGTTCCGCTGCTTGTCTTCACCATCAGGAAATTTCTCAGTTCTTGGTTGCTTCTCTCCCTGAAAGGCAGGGAAGTAACTTAAGGGTTTGCTCGTTATTCATACTTACATCATTTATTACCTGCATATATGTTTGCCTGTATCATTTTCTTCTCCTGAAATATGTATAAATACGATTGCCTCCTTTTGTCTGGAAGGGATGCTTCCCACTATTTTCTGAAGGGATTTCCTCCAGGCCACCCTGAATGTATACTAACCATAGTGGGCCTTGATTGTGGGAACCATCTTGAGATATTTGTCTCCCTGTGCAGAAGCCCCTGCCAATCACATCTCTGTGATAAAAGAGTTTCCCCTTAGCAAGTTTCACAGCTCATTTTATAAAAATAAAATGCACACCTATTTTGTTCAGTAGAAATAAGGCACAGGTAGTCCTTGACTTAACAACTGTTTGTTTAGTGGCCTTTCAAAGTTACAGTGGCACTGAAAATAGTGATGACCATTGGTCACAGGATTTACACTTGGGTGCTTGAAAGCTGACTCACATTTATGATGGTTGCAGGATCCTCAGAGTCATGTGATCCCACAATTTGCCTAAACTTCATGTTGCTAAGTCAGGGGTTTGTTATGTTTTTGAGTTGTGCCCCATTTTACAACCTTTCCTGCCACACTTGTTAAGTGAATCACTGCTGGTGTTAAATCAGTTGACCTAGTTGTTAAGTGAGTCTGGATTCCCCATCGACTGCTTGTCCGGAGGTCGCAAAAGTGGATCATATAAACACTGCAGCTGTCATAAATCCGAGCCAGTTGCCAAGCGTCCAAATTTTCAACATGTGACCAGGGGTCGCAAAACGTAGTCCCGGGACACTGTCCCCGTCATAAATATGAATCAGTCGCCAAGCATATGAATGTCAGCCCTCTTACCATGGAGGATGCTGCAGCAGTCATGAGAGTGGAAAATGGTCATCAGTCACTCTTTTTGGCGCTGTTGTAACCTTGAATGGTCACTAAGGGAAGTGTTGTAAGTTCGAGGACGACCTGTCCAATAAAAGACTCGCAAAATAATTTTTAAACATAGGAACATAGAAGTCTGACAGCAGAAAAAGACCTCATGATCCATCTAGTTTGCCCTTATACTATTTTCTCTATTTTATCTTAGAATGGATATATGTTTATCCCAGGCATGTTTAAATTCAGTTACTGTGGATTTATCTACGTCTGCTGGAAGTTTGTTCCAAGGATCTACTACTCTTTCAGTAAAATAATATTTTACTGAAAGAGTAGTAGATCCTTGGAACAAACTTCCAGTAGTAGATCCTTGGAACAAACTAAAAAGTATTAATTTCTGTCACTGCAGTTTTGCAGACTCCAATGGATTTGAGGGCCAGCTTTCTACTGAGGATAATGGGAAAAGCAACCCATATTGAAGTAAACAAACCAGGGTTTGTTGGAACACCTCCTGAGCTGTGTGAATCCTAGAAAAACAAGGGCTTTGTAGTGTCTCCAGGCTGGGCCTTGTCCCATTTGGCCTTTTTCGTGTGCAAATAAAACAACCACTTTCCACTACGTTTTTTGTCCATGTACAGGCAATGAGAAATCTTCGATGAGGCCTCCGAATATGTCTGCTCTTGTTTCTTGGCAGGGGTCTACTTCCAACCAGCCAGCTATGGTAAGAATAAAGGAGTCAGAGCAGGGTTCGGTTCCACTTACCTTTGCTAACAGTGCGCATCACGACATTTCATTTGTATTTGTATTTATTAGATTTGTATGTCTCTCCGAAGACTCGGGGCAGCTAACAACAATAAAAAAGACAATGTGAACAAATCTAATATTAAAAATAATCTTAAAAACCCCAATTTAAAGAACCAATCATACATACAAGCATACCATGTATAAATTCTATAAGCCTAGGGGGAAGGGAAAATTTCAATTCCCCCATGCCTGATGACACAGGTGGATTTTAAGGAGCTTGCGAAAGGCTAGGAGGGTGGGGGCAACTCTGATATCTGGGGGGAGCTGGTTCCAGAGGGTCGGGGCTGCCACAGAGAAGGCTCTTCTCCTGGGTCCCACCAAACGACATTGTTTAGTTGATGGGACCCGGAGAAGGCCAACTCTGTGGGACCTAACCAGTTGCTGGGATTCGTGCGGCAGAAGGCGGTCCCGGAGATATTCTGGTCCGATGCCATGAAGGGCTTCATAGGTCATAACCATGCTCCGCTCATGCACACATCCTTTACATGCAGTTTCACTTCTGTGCATGCTCAGAAGGTGGATTCAGCCCAAAACACAGCTGAGGAGCTGATCAGCTGTGTTTCCGGCAAAGAAACAAAGGTCCATATTAGCCCAGGGATGGGCCGGAGGGCTTTTTTCAAAGCAGAGGACAAGGAGAAGCCATCCAAACACCGGAAAAAAATTCACCAAAAATCCCCCCCCCCCAAAAAAAAAATAAATAAATGGCATGCACAGATCAGCACAGACAGAACCAGATCCGTGATGTCAAAATTACATCACCAGTGGGTTGCTAACGGTTCGGGCAATCCGGTCCGAACTAGGAGGAACTCGCCCCTGGGATGGGAGACCAAAATGGGTTAGAATATCTCCGGGACCGCCTTCTGCCGCACGAATCCCAGCGACCGGTTAGGTCGCACAGAGTTGGCCTTCTCCGGGTCCCGTCAACTAAACAATGTCGTTTGGCGGGACCCAGGAGCAGACCCTTCTCTGTGGCGGCCCCGGCCCTCTGGAACCAGCTCCCCCCCAGATCTCAGAGTTGCCCCCACCCTCCTTGCCTTTCGCAAGCTCCTTAAAACCCACCTCTGTCGTCAGACATGGGGGGAATTGAAATTTCCCTTCCCCCTAGGCTTATAGAATTTATACATGGTATGCTTGTATGTATGAGTGGTTCTTTAAATTGGGGTTTTTTAGATTATTTTCAATATTAGATTTGTTTACATTGTCTTTTTATACTGTTGCTAGCCGCCCCGAGTCTTCGGAGAGGGGCAGCATACAAATCTAATAAATAAATAAATAAATAAATAAATAGTAGCCACTGTACATTTTCCTGGGTGGCACTCAGTAGTGGGTTCCTGCTGGTATGCCTAAATGCGCACAGCTCTGTGGCTCCGGCACACGAGCGTGGGTCCGGGCACAATTTGGCTTCCCGCACCTGTGCAGGAGCAAAATCGCACACGGGGACCCACATGCACGGAAACAAACAAAAAAAACCCTCGTGCAAGATTTTGCTACTTGCACAGGTGCAGGACTCAAAATTGTGCTCAAACCAGCGCTCGTGCACCAGAGCCACAGAGCTGTGTGCAATTAGCCGTACTGGCAGGAACCCACTCCTGGTAGCATTGACCCCTTTCTCCTTTCCTCCGTTTCCTTTTCCTTTTCTCCCTCTTTTCCTTCTCTTTTTCCCTCCCCTCTCCAGAGTCCGCTGTCTTTTGAGGACGTGGCTGTGTATTTCACAGACGAAGAGTGTCCATTATTGAACGCATCCCAAGTGGCCCTGCAACTGGAGGTCATGGTGGAGAACTACCAAAACCTGGCTTTTGTGGGTGAGTCCCCTGTGCTGCGTCCCAACAGGATTGAACCCAAAAGTTGCCTTTTCAGGACTTGTTTGTTTGTTTGTTTGTTTGTTTCTCTTGAAGACGTTTTGCTTTTCATCCAAGAAGCTTCTTCGGCTCTTGACAGGATAGTGGGGAAGGATTTGTATTCCTCGCAGACAGCTGGTCATTTGCATTCTCAGTCTAAATCTAGTCCAGACGCTAACTGAGCCAATGTGGTATATGCAATACGAATGCAGTGAGTCATGCGCAGATCTGTACCTGGGGTTGGGAGCCCAAGGAGAGCAGCAGGGACACGGCTGCTTCTTCTTGGTGGCTGGAACCGGCCGGGGGGGGGGGGATTTCTCCTCCAGCATTATTATTATTGTTTAATTATTATTTATTAGATTTGTATGCCGCCCCTCTCCACAGACTCGGGGCGGCTCACAACAATAGTAAAACAGTGTACAATGAACAAATCTAATACAGTAGTACCTCTAGATACGAGCTGCTCCACATGCGAGTATTCCAAGATACGAGCCACGAGGGGAGAGAAATTTCTTTTCGAGACCCGAGCTCAAATTCGGGATACGAGCCGAGCGTCCACTAGGTGGCGCAAGAATCCTTGCTTCTGGTTATCTCGGAGGGGAAAAACAAAGTCTAAAGCCATTTGTTCCAGATACGAGTTGTCCGACATACAAGCTCCCTTCTGGAACGAATTAAACTCGTATCTAGAGGTACTACTATATTTTTAAAAAATATCTAAAAACCCAGGCACAAGTGAGAATAATCTCCCCCGCCCCCCAAGCAGTCCTGCCCCTGCTACTCTCCTAGGGCTGCACAGTGGTTCCCACTCTGCTGCTTGTGCCTGGGGTGCTGGAGGAGAAATCACCCCCCCCCCTTTCCAGCCACCGAGAACAAGCAACACTGCCGAAGGAGCAGATTCTGTGCCAAAGGCGCCCTGCAGCCACCACTTCTTTACCATCCCCCCCTTTCCACCTAATTTGGCACGAGTCTGAAGTCGTCCATTGGGGAGGGGGGGAAACGAAGCGAAGCTTCAGAAGAGCAGGAGCAACAGCTGAAGGGAGAAGAGCAGGAGCTGACAGGTCGGCTGCAGCACACGGGATAGCAGGATGGGGAGGGAGGCAGGAGTGATCCCCTCCTCCTGCCAGCCTCGCGCTCCAGGCTGCATCTAGCATGGCAAATTTCAGGGACTTGCCCTGAACCCAGCAATAGCAATAGCACTTAGACCAGTGATGGCGAACCTATGGCACAGGTGGCACACGGAGCCATATCTGCTGGCACGTGAGCTGTTGCCCTAGCTCAGCTCCAACGTGTAGGTGTGTGCCGGCCAGCTGAATTTTGGCTCACAGAGAGGCTCTGGGAGGGCGTTTTTGGCTTCCAGAGAGCCTCCAGGAGGATGGGAGAGGGTGTTTTTACCCTCCCCTGGCTCCAGGGAAGCTTTTGGAGCCTGGGGAGGGTGAAACACAAGCCTACTGGGCCCACCAGAAGTAGGGAAATAGACCATTTCCGGCCTCCAGAGGGCCTCCGGGAGTCGGGGGAAGCTATTTTCACCCTACCCAGGCATTGAATTATAGGTGTGGGCACTCACAGATGTGCAATAGTCCACAAGCGCAGTTTTTCGGCACTTGAGGAAAAAAAGGTTCGCCATCACTGACTTAGACTTACATACCGCTTCACAATGCTTTACGGCCCTCTCTGAGCAGTTTACAGAATCAGCATATCGCCATCAACAATCTGGGTTTTACCAACCTTGGAAGGACAGATGGCTGAGTCAGCCTTGAGCCTGGTGAGATTTGAACGGCTGAACTACAGTCAGCAGAAGCAGCTTGCAGTACTGCGCTGTAACCACTTTGCCACCAAGGCTCTTGACATCAAACTAGGGTGCATGGTGTGGTACTGTGTGTGTGTGGCATCGTGGCTCGGAAATTGCAAGCCACCGTACCGTTACTCGGGAGGCTGCTTTCCTCACCATCTCTGTTCGAGAAGGGCGAAGACCGCTAGGTGGCTTCAAGGGCCCTGGCAATGCCCAGCTTCCTGCTGCTGCATGAGATACAAAGTCAGGCGGGCAGCCTTTATGGCACTACTACCAAGAGCAGCACTCGACAAACTCCTCTTTTTGCCTCCTAGCGGGGGCAGTTCGGCCTGTAAGTCATAGCCAGGAGGAGGAGGCACCGTCACTGGTGCGTAAGGAAAAAGTGGCTAGCGGTGGGGTTGGGAGCCAGGCTGGGCTAGGTTGCACCTGTGCACGGACAGGAAGGCACACACAGTGCATCATGGGTGCTGGTGCGCAGGAGTACTGGCACATGCGTACTTTTAGCACATGGCGACAAATAGGTTTGCCGTCACTGCCCTAATGTATTAATAGTGTTGTGGTTCAGCCTGAGCCAGATCAAAGACCAGCTGCGTCTCTGCTGGCTCCATGCCCGGGGGAGTCTGAGAGCGGAGGGGAGAGTTCTGTACAGCCGGACAGTGGAGCCAGCAGTCAAGAAAGTGAAGATGAAGCAAGGCCTGGGAGCGCTGGGGAAGGGCTATCAAGCAAGTAGCTTTGATTCTCTGGATTCCCTGGAATCCCTGGATGACGAAGCACAAGATATCATTAGTATGCGGCAGAGACGCATAGCTCAAAGGAGAACTCAACTGCGTAGATATTATCAGCGTTGAATGAGGACCACCTGGGGTTTGGGTGTGGTCCTCATTAGCAGGGAAGGGTTTATAAGGCATGAGAACCATTTCGGCAGCGTGGAGTGTTATCAAAGAGGAGTTGGTGTTATCTGCATTTTCTCTCAGCGTTTTTGTTCCTGGCTCGTGGCCCAGCAGCCTTGAAAACCGGTGGGAGGTTTGGGTCTGTTAGCTCAACAGCCTCGTTTGGCATTAAGGAGCCTGTGTTTCTGTATGAACAATTGCTTTCGTGTTTCTTTTGGAGTTCCAGTGCTTTCCTGACTTGTAAGGACATTTTCTGTTGGTTTCTTTGCTTTTTACCTTTATAAAACTGTGTTTGGATTCAACCGGTGTGTCTGGCTTATCTTTTTGGGTTGGTCATAGCTTCCGGAGTGACCCAGACAGAACAAATAGAATAGAATAGAATTTTTATTGGCCAAGTGTGATTGGACACACAAGGAATTTGTCTTGGTGCATATGCTCTCAACGTACATAAAATAAAATATACATTTGTCAAGAATCATGTGGTACAACACTTCATGATTGTCATAGGGGTCAAGTAAGCAATGAAGAAGCAATATTAATAAAAATCTTAGGATATACGCAACAAGTTGCAGTCATACAGTCAACATGGGAGGAAATGGGTGATAGGAATGATGAGAAAAACTAGTAGAATAGAAGTGCAGATTTAGTAGAAAGTCTGACAGTGTTGAGGGAATTATTTGTTTAGTAGAGTGATGGCGTTCGGGGGAAAACTGTTCTTGTGTCTAGTTGTCTTGGTGTGCAGTGCTCTGTAGCGACGTTTTGAGGGTAGGAGTTGAAACATTTTGTGTCCAGGATGTGAGGGGTCAGTAAATATTTTACCTGCCCTCTTTTTGACTCGTGCAGTATACAGGTCCTCAATGGAAGGCAGGTTGGCAGCAATTGTTTTTTCTGCAATTCTGATTATCCTCTGAAGTCTGTGTCGGTCCTGTTGGGTTGCAGCACCAAACCAGACAGTTATAGAAGCCCTGGTCTTATTTTTCAGGGAAACAGTACGGAGTGAGGTTCCACCTATGCTATACCTGTGCATTCATTTTTACTCACCTTACCTCTCTCTTTCACCAAAAGCTTTTTTTTGTTTTCATTTGATCCCCTTTCCCCCCATGTTTTCTCTTGGTTTTTCTCTTATTCTAGGGAGGGAGGCATGGCGGAACGAGGACGAGGACGAATCAAAAAAAGTATCCTTAAAAAGATCCAGATCCACCGAGCAGGAACCGCAGAGCGAAGGGACAGAGAACCGGGTCAAGGTCATGAGATGGGATGAGTTCTCTCTTTCGGAAATTCGTCCTGACCCAGGTGTAGCGGTGCCCCCCCAAAGATATCCGGGGAATGCCCCTTTGCCATCCGCGAGCAGGAACGTTTGCAAAACGCCGATCCAAGCGAAACCGAGCACGAGAAATGCCACCTTGGTTTCTAAGAGCACGAATTCTGCCGAAACGCCCGCCCAAGGGCAATTGGCTCAGAAACCCAGAATGAATACGTGTCCCGTCTGCGGGAAAAGCTTCGCCCACCGGTCTCTCCTGCACGAACACGAACGAATCCACACCAGGGAGAAGCCCTTTAAGTGCAACGAATGCGGCATCAGCTTCAGTCAGATGGCGACCCTGACTTCTCACAAACGCATCCACACGGGCGAGAAACCCTATCAATGTATGGCGTGCGGGAAGAGTTTTAGCCACAGCATCACTCTCCATTCTCATCGAAGGAGTCACAAAATTTAAATGCCATCGAAGCGGCAGAGGCCGGTCGCGTTCAAAATCCAAAAGCTTCCCAAAAGAGCAAAAATTTTGTACAGGGCAGAAACTGATGGTTTATCTCCGCCGTGGAAAGTACCTCGCGTTTTAGGTACAAACTCTTTACAAATCTCTATAAATAGCCTTTCTTTCTCTTCTCCCCCCCTTGGGCAGCTATCTGAAATGTGGATTTGGGGTTTTTTTTCTCTCTTCCCCACCCCAACATGAATCTCCCGAAGTTCTTTTTTGCTAGTTTTATTGAGAGAAAGCTTGGATTTATTTAATGATCAATATTAAATGCTTTTTTATCTCTCCCCCCCCCCTCCTACTATTGTAAGCCACCCAGAGACAAGTCGAGGTGGTAAGACGGGCTGCATTTAAACACTAAAGAATAAATAAACAAACTAGAATCCCAGCTAGTGAATTCATTTCAATGTATGTCTGTGGATATTCGATCATCCAATGTCCTGGTGCTTTTTTAAGCTTTTCTGGTTTTTTTTCTTTTGAAGATGTTTCGCTTCTCATCCAAGATGCTTCTTCAGCTCTTACTAATAGTGGGGAGTGGGAGGATTTACACTCCTTGCAGACAGCCCGTCATTTGCATTCTCAATTTAAATGTAGTCCAGACGCAAACTGAGCAACGTGATACATGCAGTACAATGCGGTGAGCCACACGCAGGTCTGTACGTTGGGGAAACAAAACAACCACAACATAGGAGGACAAACCCATCAGGACAAGATTCAGCAGTCCATCTGTATTAAAAGACAGAAGAGAGCAAAGTCCACATTTTGGACAGAGGAGCGCTGGTTTGAAAGAAGGGTCAAAGAAGCAAATTGAACAGCTCACTTTTTCAATGGGGAGGGATATGACATCATCTATCTCTAGTCTACAACACAGTCCTTTCAGCAGTTCCAAAAAATCTCCACACCCATTTGTACCACTCAGGTGTCCCTGAGGACATAAACCAGGTGGCCTCAACAGTCTAAAAGAGTGGTTCCCAACCTTTCTTTGGCCAGGCCCCACCTAAGCATCTCTAAAATCCTGATGCCACACATACACGTCCCTGTGACATATAGAAACATAGAAGTCTGACGGCAGAACAAGATCTCATGGTCCATCTAGTCTGCCCTTATACTATTTTCTGTATTTTATCTTAGGATGGCTATATGTTTATCCCAGGCATGTTTAAATTCAGTGACTGTGGATTTATCAACCACGTCTGCTGGAAGTTTGTTCCAAGGATCTACTACTCTTTCAGTAAAATAATATTTTCTCATGTTGCTTTTGATCTTTCCCCCAACTAACTTCAGATTGTGTCCCCTTGTTCTTGTGTTCACTTTCCTATTAAAAACACTTCCCTCCTGGACCTTATTTAACCCTTTAACATATTTAAATGTTTTGATCATGTCCCCCCTTTTCCTTCTGTCCTCCAGGCTATACAGATTGAGTTCATGAAGTCTTTCCTGATACGTTTTATGCTTAAGACCTTCCACCATTCTTGTAGCCCGTCTTTGGACCCGTTCAATTTTGTCAATGTGGTCTCACCAGCACTCTATATAGCGGGATCATAATCTCCCTCTTCCTGCTTGTTATACCTCTAGCTATGCAGCCAATCATCCTACTTGCTTTCCCTACCGCCTGACTGCACTGTTCACCCATTTTGAGACTGTCAGAAATCACTACCCCTAAATCCTTTTCTTCTGAAGTTTTTGCTAACACAGAACTGCCAATACAATACTCAGATTGAGGATTCCTTTTCCCCAAGTGCATTATTTTACATTTGGAAACATTAAACTGCAGTTTCCATTGCTTTGACAATTTATCTAGTAAAGCTAAATCATTTACCATATTACAAACGCCTCCAGGAATATCAACCCTATTGCACACTTTAGAGTCATCGGCAAATAGGCAAACCTTCCCTACCAAACCTTCCCCTATGTCACTCACAAATATAATTCTTACTATTCAAAGAGTGAACTCCTACTCGTGTGGGGGAACCCTAAAAGGCCATTGACTTAGTTTAAAGAAGGTTCCAATTGTCCCCATTAAATAATCAATTTGCCCTCCTGTGGGGCGAGGGCCCCAGGTTGGCAACTACTGCTCGAAAAGAGTGCAGATGACCAGCTGTCTGCAAGGCATATCAATCCTTCCATTCCCCACCATCCATTCAGAGTTGAAGAAGCGGCTTAGATGAGAAGCGAAACATCTTCAAAGAAAAACCAGAAAGTCCACTTGCCTCTTAGAAAAAAGCACCTTTGGGACATTTCAATGTATGTTAAGAGTGAGAGCCAGTTTGGTCTGCGGTAGTTTTAAGAGGAGCAGGGAAGTCATGTTTTGGGAGATGCAGGAGAAGGTTAGAAATAAACACCACATTGAGCGTGCAAGAAAGAGCACATACAAAATTGGGACACTAATTTCTAGGTCCGTGATGGTGAAATCTATGGCACGCATACCAGAGGTGGGATGCAGAGCCCTCTCGGCTGGCACATGCGCCGTCGCCCCAGATTGGATCTCCATGGTGTTTCTTTTGTGAGCGTCTTATTTTCCGGCAGACAAAACAGAAACTTGCAAAAGAAAAAGATCTCCCACTGACCGGCTGGTCTGGCTCTCTGCCACGCATGCGTGCATATCCACACACACACGAGCATGATTGTGCATGCGCACATTTGCACACGTACACACACTGTTCCGTTTGGGTGTGCGCACGTGCACATAATTTGAGCTCCAAATTTATGTTGCTAAGTGATATTATTGTTGTTGTTGTTGTTGTTGTTGTTTATTAGATTTATATGCCGCCCCTCTCCGTAGACTCGGGGCGGCTCACAACAGCAACAAAGACAATATAAGAACAAATCTAATAATTTAAAAAACACTAAAAACCCCACTATTAAAAGCAAACATACACACAAACATACCATGTATAAACTGTATAGGCCCGGGGGAGATGTCTCAGTTCCCCCATGCCTAACAGCAGAGATGGGTCTTAAAAACTTTACAAAAGGCAAGGAGGGTGGGGGCAGTTCTAATCTCCGTGGGGAGCTGGTTCCAGAGGGTTGGGGCTGCCACAGAGAAGGCTCTTCTCCTGGGTCCCGCCAAATGACATTGTTTAGTCGACACGTTGTAAAGTGAATCAGTGCGGTTGTTAAGTGAGCAACAGTATTGTTAATCGAATCTGTCTTCCCCATTGACTTCGCTTGTCAGAAGATCGCAAACGAGGATCACGTGACCCTGTAAAAACACTGCGGCCCTCAAATATGAGCCAATTGCTAAGCATCTTGAGTTTTTGATCATGTAACCATGGAGATGCCGCAATGATCATAAGTATGAAAAAATAAACAGTCCTAGGCCATTTTTTTCAGTGCCATTGTAACTTTGAACTGACATTAAATGAATGGTTGTAAGTCGAGGATTGCCACTATATCATCCCCATAGGGCTTTACAGCCCCCTCTAAATGATTTACAATGTCAACACATTGCCCCCCAACAACCTGGGTCCTCATTTTACTGACCTCAGAAGGATGGAATGCTGAGTCGGTTAGGATTGAACTTTCAGGCTGTGGGTAGAGTTAACCTGCAGTACTGCACTTTAACCACTACTCTTCCAGAGCACTGCATGCCCCCAATTTCAGCGGTGAATTGAACTTTAAAGGACATTGGCGGACTCAACAATGGGGAGGCGATAGTTAGGAGGGTAGGAAGGGTTTCAACACGCATCAAATAATTTACAGAGGGGAGAAAGCCCATAGATGTTCAGTATGTTGGAAGAGCTTCAGCCAGAGTGTACATCTCACTAGGCACCAGAAAATCCAAAAAGGAAAGAGAGACTATTTGCCTAGAACAGTTTAACAATTTAAGAAATGTGGACTTCAACTCCCAGAATTCTCCAGCCAACATGCTGACTGGGAAATTCTGGGTGTTGAAGTCCATACTTCTTGAAGTAGTTGAGAAACTGGCCTAAATTCTACAGAGGTTCTCAGTCATCTAGTAGATCATGGTTTTCTCAAAGATGACTTTTTTCTAGAGGCAACTGGACTTTTGGGCTTTTCTTTGAAGACATTTTGCTTCTCGTCTCAGCTCTAAGAAGCTGAGATTTTGGGGGGGTTTTGGATGAGAAGCAAAACGTCTTTAAGGAAAACCCAGAAAGTCCAATTCCCTTTGGAAGAAAAAAAAAAGCACCTTTGGGACAGTGGCCTAAAAGTATGGGTGGAGTTTCAGTCCCATCACAAGCTTTGCGTCCCTACCAGAAGCTTCACACCAGGGAGAAAACCGTGCAATTGCTCGGATTGTACCATGGGTTTTGTGGGTAAAATTGAGTTACGAGACACGACACCAGGAGAAAGCCATGTGTGATTTGACTGTGGAACAAGGCAGATTTTATTAAAGTTTGTTGCAGAAAAAATCAATTTCCAGAAGTACACACAGATGACTTGATTCAGTTGGATTCATTAACTTTACATGCAAGAATATAGATGAAGTAAATTTTACAATACCAATATAGATTCTTCTTCAAGCAATTGCAGGTAGCAGAGAACGGTTAGTTTCATTTCAGCAGAGTTCAGAGTGGATAAGAACAGAGTGTGGGCTTGGAGCCACGTCCAACTTTAAACTTCTCAGTTTTGCTTCTCTGCACAGATTCAGAAATGGTTAGGTCCCATTGGCTGTCTTAGTTGCTATGCCTATTCATTGGCTAACCTTGTTACCATGGCTCTCCCAGTCATGAATATTCTAACAGATTGGACTTTACCTTGGAGAACCCACATGGGCAGGAAGCCTTATACAGTTGGGGGGGGGGGGTATTTAGTCAGACACCAGTTGTGCAAGTTCCCCCACTTAAAAAGATGAGAGAGGCCTGTAATTGACATCATAAGTAGACCTCAACCATGAGAGACAAATTCAGAAAGCACATCCAGAAAATCATATTGTCTGATTTTTAACAAATTTATTTGCAAATTATGGTGGAAAATAAGTAATGATACCTTGTCTTACGAACTTAATTGGTTCCAGGACGAGGTTCGTAAGGTGAAAAATTTTTAAGATTAAACAATGTTTCCCATAGGAATCAATGGAAAAGCGATTAATGCGTGCAAGCACAAAATTCACCCCTTTTGCCAGCCAAAGCGCCCATTTTTGCGATGCTGGGATTCCCCTGCAAAAACACGGAAGTCCAGAGGTGGGGTTTCCCATGGAGGGGAGCCTCAGGGGAATCCCAGCAGCGCAAAAAACAGGCGCTTTGTTGGCAATGGAAGGTCCAGAGGTGGGGCTTCCCAATGAGGGGAGCCTTCGCCTGGCAATGGAAGTCCGGAGGTGGGACATCCCAGCGGTGGCGGCAGGTTCGTAAGTTGAAAATAGTTCGGAAGAGGAGGCAAAAAAAATCTTAAACCACGGGTTTGTATCTCGAAAAGTTCGTATGACGAGGGATTCGTAAGACGAGGTATCTATTTGGTCAATAACAAAAGTTCATCTCAACACTTTGTTATATATACTTTGTTGGCAATGACAGAGGTCAAACGTTTTCTGTAAGTCTTCACAAGGTTGCCACACACTGTTGCTCTTATGTTGGCCCATTCCTCCATGCAGATCTCCTCTAGAGCAGTGATATTTTGGGGCTGTCACTGGGCAACATGGACTTCCCTCCAAAGGTTTTCTATAAACTAAGCACCCATGTGCAGCCCTTGGCCATATCTGGATGTGCTCATCCATATGGCCTTTGACCTACACAAGGAATGCTACTACAAAAACGGTAGTAAATCACTTCTTTTGGGCGCCCTTGTAACTTTGAACGGCCAAGCAAATGAACTGTGGGTAAGCCAAGGATGATCTGTAATTTGGGTACCTGCCCTCACACCATAGAAGAACCACTTCGGAGCCTGCAAACCCCTTTGGAAATTTCACCAAGAAAACTGCAGAAAAACACCCCTCACACTACCCTTCATTCAACAGGATGCAAACACTGACAACTGCAACAACTTGTGAGAAAATTGAGAGTGTTGTTTTTGCAAAGGAAGCAATTTTTGAGACGTGGGTTTAAAAGTTCAGTAAGATATTGGGACATTTAAGGGTAAAAAGGTCAAGACTGGAAAAAAGGAAGGGTTTGCTTTTCCAATAAGTGAGTCAGCTTGGGCAAGCAGATTAGTTAACAGTTTTAGCCTAGTATCATCATCTTTTAATGATCCCATAATTCCTTGCAAAGTGGAGTATGGGCAATTGAATGGAGCTATTGTGTTTCCCCGAAAACAAGACTCTGTCTTATATTTACGGAGAGGGGCACCATACAAATCTAATAAATAATAATAATGATTATTATTATTATTATTATTATTATTATTATTATTATTATTATTATTATTTGAACCCTGAAATAAGTGCTTGGCCTTATTGCCATGCACCCTAGAGCCCAATGGGGCTTATCAGGGGATGTCTTATTTTGGGGAAAACAGGGTAGTAGCAATAATAATAATAATTTATTAGATTTGTATGCCGCCCCTCGCTGAAGACTTGGGGTGGCACACAAATCTAATAAGCAGAGTGTTTACTGGCCAGATGCCCTTCCTGTCGCCAATGCAGAGTTTTGTTCAGCAGATACATTCTCCTTGTGCCCAGAGAGAGAAACATCTGCCCCTATCTAGGATTGAACTCACACTGTGAGGTGAGAGCTCCATCTCTAAGCCATCCCACCACTTCAAACCACACAGCTTAGTAGTATATAATGGAGAAATTAATTAACCACTTCCCTCAATTTATTATGCTTATGCTGCACTTTTTGTAAGGAAACAAGAAATATAGGTTTAAAAAAAATTAAAAAAATTGATAAAAGGAAGTGTGGAAGAAGGGGAACTGGGCAAAAGGTGGGAAAGCAGGGTAAGCATGGGGAAATTCATGGGAAACTGGCGTTCTGGGAAGATTGCAACCCTGTCTTTGTATTCCTCTGTGTGCCTAGTCCTTGTTAGCCACCCGTTCTTGGAAGAAAGTACAATGATATGTCATTCTCCCATGCCTCTGGAAGGAGAGTCCAGCATGGGATTTAGCTCAAATCTTATTGGTAGGGACTGAGTTTTAAATTAATATAATTAACATATTAAGTAGGTACCGCCCCCTTGCTGCCCCAGTACCTCAGTTTTAAAAAACTCAGTCTACGATAGGGACTATGAGTTTTTTACTCCTGAGGGAGTAGGTTTTAGGAAAGGTTAATTAATAATTTAATTTGTAATAAATAATAATGATGAATGTATTGCCTTTTAAATGTTGTTTTTTATGTCTTCACAGGTTTCATCCTTTAGGGGTTTCTGCCCCCGCGGGCAGCACCCCCAACGCTCTCCTCATGGGGCCTCTTCTCTTCGCGAGTACTGCCCTGAAGAGGAAGCTTGAGCCGGAGATCCCTGACCTCCGTGGCCATATCTGGCTCGTTCACCCCAAGTGGGAGGAGTCCGCCTCCTACCCACCTAAGGGGGCAGCGGAAAGGCTTGGTGGCTAAAGAGCCTGGAATAAACGGCAGGCACGCTTCCCAGCTGATGCCGGGAGAAGCGTTCGGAGCGCCTCACAGCTGATAGCTGTCAAAGGGCTAAAGCGCTCTCAGCCGAAGCCGCAGAAAGGAAGCGAGTGGCCACAGGCAACGTAAGCGGCAAGCGGGGAATTCCCCAGGCTTTTTGACAGCCGCAAGTCACGGCGCCTGAACGGCCGTGCACACCACCACCAAGGGAAATTTCACCCCCCCCCCGAGGGCGGCAGTTGGTAGCGGCCGCCATTTTTCCCCCTAAATTGACGCAGGGGAGGGATTTCCCGCTTAAATTTTGGCGCGATTTGGCGAGGCGCCAGCAGCCGGGCTGCTAATCTGCCCGGCAACACACCTCATTGGCTGAGCTACTCACGTGGGTGAGCAACTGTCATCAGCTACTGCTGTCATTTCTGTGTGGATTCAAGGCTCCATTTAATGTTTCTGGTGTGATCAGAGTCTGTTTGTGAGTAAACGCTGCCCCAGTACTTTAATAAGGATGGCCGACCAGCAGGGGCATCAGGGACAGGAGCAACCCCAGTCTGCTCCGGTGTCCTCCAAGGGCAAGGAGAAGGCTTCCTCTAAGGCCAAGGCCAAGTCTTCCCAGTCATCCTCCTCCTTGAAAGAAGCTGAGAGGAAAATAAAGGCGTTAGAGCAACGCCTGGATGCAGCTTTGTCTTCTCCAGCTTCAGGGGTTTTCCATATACCCCCCTTTCAGCCACTTACACCAGTGGGGCCATTGCCATTGGGGATCGTGGGCTCTGCCTCAGAGAGGGATTGGTCCCCAGACCGTCAGGCCTTACCATGCCCAACTCCACCGTTGCCCTCGCCTCATGTCAGACCAGAGAGGCCTGCCTCAGTCAGTCAACCCTTATATGGGCCTTCTGCTGGATCACAGGCAGCTGGGGCTCCTTCTGCATCCTTCACTCCTACGGCTACAGGGCTTAGATCCAAAAGTGATGTATGGCAGACCTTCCCTCCGTCCCTGCAGGACATGATTGCCAACGTGTATGCGCAGGGAATGGTGGTCGGCGCCCAGCGAGTAACACCTCCATTACCACAACCGTACCAGCCCAGGGATCTTTGGTCAGCACCACCGCCCCCTCCTGGGCTGGACTCATTGGTGGGAGACACTGGATTTCTGGAAGAAGATAGTGAGCATGGGCACAATGAACTATCTGATGATGATTATGCCTGTCCAGAACAGCCAGCTCCCGCAGGACTGTTTAAGCCAATGTTGTTTAGGCTGCTGTTGCATAAGGTGAAGCAAACCTTAGATGTGCCAGGGGCGAATGCACCTACAGATGCAGGGGATGGACTTGGGACTTCTGCTTCCCTGTGTAAGGAGCAACCTAAGGAATCCGACAACGTGCCTGCAATGGAGATATTCATAGAAAATATTAAACGCACCTGGCAGCACCCAGCAGCGGCACAGGGTCCCTCCATGGTGGAGCGTCGCTTCTATACGTTCAACGACGAGATGGGGAACCTGCTACAATTTCCACCAGTGGATAAGCCAGTGGCCACACTGGTATCCAATGCCGTCGTCCCTTCGGAGACTGCGGACAGTCTCAAGCCGGATGAAAGACGGGCTGAGACACTCCTGAAAAAGGCCCATCAAATGGCAGCATGGGCCCTACGGGCGGCATCTACTGCATCCATTTTCAATAGGGCATCCATCATGTGGCTTCAGGAGGTGCAGTCTAGGATGGGGCCTGAGGATTCTCGCCTAAAGCAGGATTTAAACAAACTCCTAGCAGCGGCCGAATTTTCCGCAGATGCCACCTTGCACGCGGCGAAGTTTTCCGCAAGGGGCATGGCTTCCACTATTTCTTCTCGGCGCCTCCTTTGGCTTCGACATTGGCAGGCGGATGCCAAGTCAAAATGGCGCCTGTCATCTGCCCCTTTCCAGGGCACAAAATTGTTCGGGGAGGTGTTGGAATCCGTCCTTGTGGAGGACAAGGACAAGAGGAAGATCCTCCCCAGATCCTCTAGATGTCAGGATCGCAATAACACCCCGTATCGACGCCGGCAGTCCTTTCGATGGGACCCAGCCTCCGGAACCACCCAGGCCTCCAGGCCTTATTCACAGGGTCAATATGGGCAGTCCTATTCGTACCGGGGTGATAGGACCTACTTCCAAGGCCGGGGCAGAGGATACCAGCAGGCGAGACGCCCCTTTCGGGGTTCCAATCAACGAGGCTTCCGTGGAGCCAAGTGACTCCATAGGGCAGGTCCCTTTGGGGGGAAAACTCCAAAGGTTTTGTACCGCCTGGAGGACCACATCCTCCGACGCCTGGATCTTGGACACAGTAAGCCGGGGCCTACACCTGGAGTTCCTTCGTA
The DNA here is from genome assembly GCF_031021105.1 of Erythrolamprus reginae. Classification (NCBI taxonomy): domain Eukaryota; kingdom Metazoa; phylum Chordata; class Lepidosauria; order Squamata; family Dipsadidae; genus Erythrolamprus; species Erythrolamprus reginae. The sequence goes on from NW_027248505.1 coordinate 77,204, forward strand.
TTCCGCCTACCCATTTTGTGTCATGTCCAGTGCCCAAGGACGTTACCAATCGGACATTACTAAAGCAAGAGATTGCGCATCTCCTAGAGATCCAAGCCATCAAGAGGGTGCCAGCCCAGATGGAGGGCCTGGGGTTCTACTCCAGGGTCTTCATAGTACCCAAGGCATCGGGAGGTTGCAGACTCATTTTGAATCTGAAACACCTAAACAGGTACGTGTTATACCGCAGATTCAAGATGGCCTCCCTTCGCACGATCCTTGCGTCAATCCGGCCCAGAGATCTCATGTCATCCATCGACCTGAAGGAGGCGTATTTACACGTTCCCATTCATCCGGAGCACCGGAAATACCTCCGCTTTTATGTCCAAGGGATTCACTATCAGTACCGGGCGATGCCTTTTGGCCTCTCTTCCGCACCGCGCACCTTCACCAAGCTCCTGGATTCGCCAATCGCCTCCTTACGGTCCCGATCAATAAGACTTTTAGCTTACTTGGACGACATCCTCGTATTGTCCAGGGATCTGGCGAGCGCGCGGCAGGATCTGCGGGACACGGTAGCGCTGTTGCAGGAACATGGCTTTATGATAAACAGGGGGAAAAGTCATTTTTCGCCCACCACCACTATAACCCATCTTGGCTCGGTTATCGACACCATCTCCATGAGAGTTTACCTATCTCCGGAGAGACAGCGCAACGTTTAGGACTTAGTCACCAAATTACAACATCAGAGCCGGGGTGGCGCAGCAGGTAGAGTGCTGTACTGCAGGCCACTGAAGCTGACTGTAGATCTGAAGGTCAGCGGTTCAAATCTCATCACCGGCTCAAGGTTGACTCAGCCTTCCATCCTTCCGAGGTGGGTAAAATGAGGACCCGGATTGTGGGGGCAATACACTGGCTCTGTTAAAAAGTGCTATTGCTAACATGTTGTAAGCCGCCCTGAGTCTAAGGAGAAGGGCGGCATAAAAATTGAATAAATAAATAAATAAATAAAATCAGAGGATGGTGCCGCTGGCCTTCCTAACCAAGGTCCTGGGGACTCTAGTGTCGTGCGTGGACATCGTTCCCTGGGCACGGTATCATTTTCGCACGCTGCAATGGACTTTACTTCCCTACCAAAAGCGACGTGTGAGTCACACGCAGATTAATTACGGTACAACGAGGCCTGCGAGACTCCCTAAAATGGTGGAAGTCCCGGGCGATACATCAAGGGTCCCCCTTTGGCCACCTGCAACACATCATTGTGACTACGGATGCCAGCCTCCTGGGTTGGGGAGCCCATGTGGACCATCATATAACCCAAGGGTTGTGGCTTCCTCAGGACTTGATTCCTGTGAATATCAATTTCCTGAAGCTAAAAGCTGTGTGCCTTGCCTTGTTAACCTTCACAACACTTCTCCAGGGAAAGCATGTGTTGGTTCGCACGGACAATGTTGCAACCAGGGCGCACCTCAACCACCAAGGAGGGACCAGATCCCTCAGGTTGATGGAGGAAACGCAACTCCTCTTCGACTGGGCGGAGGTCCATCTGGCGTCACTCCACGCAGAGCACATTGCGGGGGAGGCCAATACTCAAGCAGATTGGCTCAGTCGGCAAGCAGTGGATCCAGCGGAGTGGAGTCTGACCCCACAACTGTTCCAGCAAGTGACCAGAAGGTTTGGCAACCCGACGGTAGACTTGTTCGCGACTCCGCACAATGCCCAGCTCCCGAGGTTTTATTCCAGATTTCCCACACCGGGAGCCGAGGGGACCAATGCCCTGTACCTTCCGTGGCCCAAGGAATTGCTATACGCCTTTCCACCAATACCACTTATTCCAAGGGTCATCGAGAAGATCCTAGTGGAACAGGCGGAGGTCATCCTGATAGCACCGCATTGGCCGCGGCGGGCTTGGTTTGCCGACCTGATGGGACTCTCAATTGTCCAGCCCTGGAGGATCCCAGATGACCAAATCACCCTCACTCAGGGAGCGATATTCCATCCGGAGCCGCAGTGGTTCCATCTGACCGCTTGGCGCTTGAGGGGGACAGATTGAGAACCTGGAACATTCCTGAGAATGTCATCGCTACGATACAGTCGGCTAGGAGGCCTTCAACGACTAGGATCTACCAGGCTACGTGGGCCGCATTCACCGCTTTTTGCAAGGTCAGACATCAACGGCCGCAGGATGCTAGTTTAGTCTTGGTGTTGGAGTTTTTACAATCCGGTCTGGAGAAGGGATTGGCTCCCAACACCTTAAGAAGAAAGGTAGCGGCTTTGGCAACGATTATTCGATCTGAGGATGGTGGGTCAGTCTCACCATTCGTTGATTAAAGACTTTCTGAAAGGGGCTACCAATAGGCATCCTCCACCGATACGACGTTTCCCTACTTGGGATCTTACTGTGGTATTGCAAGCGCTCACAGCTCCTCCGTTCGAACCGCTGAGAACTGTGCCTTTGAGGATGTTATCCCTTAAAACAGCGTTCTTGGTGGCCATTACATCGGCACGGCGGGTGTCGGAGCTGTCGGCCTTGTCAGTAAGGCCTGACCTTTGTACATTCCAACCTAATAGGGTGATCCTCCGTTTGGACCCAACGTTCATACCTAAAGTCAAGACCCACTTTCACCAGACACAGGAACTTGTCTTACCGGATTTCTGCGTGCATGGATCACATCCATTGGAACTTAAGTGGCATAAGGTGGACGTGCGCAGAGCTCTGAAACTCTATATCAGGCGCACGGCTCCTTTTCGCAAGACTGAGGCCTTGTTTATCTCCTTTGGCCAACATCGACTGGGTCTCAAAGTGTCATCACAGACCATTAATCAATGGTTGAAGCTTTGTATAGCAGAAGCGTACAAGGCAGGTTCCCAGACATTGCCTAGTGGAATCACGGCTCATTCGACTCGTAGTGCCGCTACTTCAGCGGCATGGGCCACACAGGCATCGATAGAGGACATCTGTAGGGCGGCCACGTGGGCCACCCCTACCACCTTTATACGGCATTATAAACTGGACACGTTTGCTTCGGCCAAGGCGGCCTTCGGGAGGAGAGTATTGCAATGAGTGTGTGACACTACAGGGTCATGATTCAATGATATCCCTCCCTTGAACACTGGAACTTGGGTATATCCCATGCTGGACTCTCCTTCCAGAGGCATGGGAGAAGAACCGTTGAACTTACCTGAACGGTCTTCTCCATGTCCTGGAAGGAGAGTCCATACCCTCCCATTGAACCATAGACAATTGTTGCATTCAGTTAATGGTTGTTGTTTCTTGTTAAATAAATTCTGTTTCTTAATTGAATTCGTTTTTTAAAACTGAGGTACTGGGGCAGCAAGGGGGCGGTACCTACTTAATATGTTAATTATATTAATTTAAAACTCAGTCCCTACCAATAAGATTTGAGCTAAATCCCATGCTGGACTCTCCTTCCAGGACATGGAGAAGACCGTTCAGGTAAGTTCAACGGTTCTCTTACAAACTTAATTGATTCCGGGATGAGGTTCTTAAGGTGAAAAGTTTGTAAGATGAAACAGCGTTTCCCATAGGAATAAATGGAAAAGCGTGCAAGCCCAAAACTCACCCCTTTTGCCAGCCAAAGTGCCCATTTCTGTGCTGCTGGGATTCCCCTGAGGCTCCCCTCCATGGGAAACCCCACCTCCAGACTTCTGTTGCCAGCGAAGCGCCCATTTTGCGCTGCTGGGATTCACCTGCTGGGATTCTCCTGCAGCATCACAAAAACATGGAAGTCCAGAGGTGGGGTTTCCCATGGAGGGTAGCCTCAGGGGAATCCCAGCAGTGCAAAAACGGGTCCTTCGCTGGCAACGGAAGTCCACAGGTGGGGCATGCAAGCGGCAGCGGTGGGTTTGTAAGGTGAAAATAGTTTGTAAGAAGAGGCAAAAAAATCTTAAACCCCGGGTTTGTATCTTGAAAAGTTTGTATGACGAGGCGTTTGTAAGACGAGGTATCACTGTATTTTAATATGCAATAAATTGCTTTGGGACACCTGTCTTATTCTGTTTTCTTACAATTTTTAGGCTTCTTATTTCCCACTCTTCACGGGCCTTCTTATTTCCCACTCTTCACACAAAGGGGAAACCCCATCTTCGGCGCTGCCGAGCAGATCTGGGCGGCCGAAGGAACCTTCCCTGGGTCTTCCCCCCGCCCACGCAAAGGGCGCCAAGAATAATGCCGCCAGTAAACAAACTTGGTTTGGGTTTCTTTTCAACGTCCTATACAGTACACGGCTGGCCGGACTGCCGCTGCCCTCGCTGAGCAGAGGCATTGGCTGCGCTCGACTTCTTGGCGCTCTGCCTCTCGAGCCTGCGCCCCGCCTCCCCCGCTCGCACCGCACGTTGATTGGGCGAGAGCGGCTCCCCAAGGCTCCGGCTCCCGCGCTTTGCCATCTTAACCCGGGAGAAAAGGAACGCGAGCGCGGGAAGTGCGCTCCAGGAACGGGGGCGGTAACTTCCCAGCCGGTTTTTTTTTCCTCTCACCCCGTTCGAGTCATTAATCTGCGATGGGACCCTGCGACGGTTCAAGCATGCGGGCCCTGCTGGAGACCCTCGAGGACCCAAGCGCCTTGCCGGGGGTGTTGACAGACGCGTGGCTGACCCTCACCAAGTGAGCCCCCGACTGTGACTCCTTGTGGGAGGCGAGAGACGTGCCCGGGCAGCGGCAGTCCGGCCAGCCGTGTACTGTATAGGACGTTTAAAAGAAACCAAAACCAAGTCTGTTTACTGGCGGCATTATTCTTGGCGCCCTTTGTGTGGGCGGGGGGAAGACCCAGGGAAGGTTCCTTCGGCCGCCCAGATCTGCTCGGCAGCGCCGAAGATGGGGTTTCCCCTTTGCGTGGGCAAAGGGGAAACCCCATCTTCTGCTCCTCGCTGCTACTGCGCTGCCGAGCAGATCAGTTGCTGAGCGGCCGAAGGAACCTTCCCTGGGTCTTCCCCCCGCCCATGCAAACTCCACCATCTGCGCATGCGCGGCCATGGGGAAAAAAAGGGCGCGCATGCGCAGATGGTGTTTTTACTTCCGCAACCCTACATCGCGAAAAATCAAGTATCGCGAAGGGTCTTGGAACAGAACCCTCGCGATACTCGAGGGATCACTGTATATGTATGCACACATACACACGTAATATGCAGCAGCTGCCAAAAAAGCCAGTTTTAGGAATAGAATCAATGTTACGTAAAGTGTTAATATCACTTTATAATGCCTTGGTAAGGCCAGACTGAACTCTGCATTCAGTTTTGGTTGCCACGATGTAAAAAAGATATAAAGACTCTTTCTAGAGTGCAGAGAAGAGCAACAAAGATTAGGGGACTGGAGGCTAAACAATATCAAGAACAGTTGCAGGAACTGAATATGTCTAGTTTAATGAAAAGAAGGACCAGGGTAGACACCATAGCACCGTTCCAATCTCTCAGGGGTTGCCACAAAGAAGAGGGAGTTAAACTATTCTCCAAAGCACCTGAGGTTAGAACAAGAAGAAATGGCTGGAAACTAAACAAGGAGAGAACTAAGGAGAAATTTCCTAACAGAACAATTAATCAGTGGAACAGCTTGCCTCCAGAAGTTGTGAATGCTCCAACACTGGAAGTTTTTGAGAAGATGTTGGATAACCATTTGTCTGAAGTGGTGTAGGGTTTCCTGCCTAAATGGGGTTGGACTAGAACAGTGATTTTCAACCTTTTTTGAGCTGCGGCACATTTTTTACATAAACAAAATCGGGCACACTGAGTAGGGGGGAGTGGAGGGGGGCTAAAAAGTTTGAACAAAAAAATTCTCTCTCTCTTCCTCCCTTTCGCTCTATTTCTCTCCCTCTTTCTCTCTCTCCCTTCCTTCCTCTCTCTCTCCATCCCTCTTTCTTTTTCTCTTCCTTCCTTCCTCTCTTTTTTGCTCTCTTTCTATCTCTCCCTCCTTCCCTGCCTTTCTTTCTCTCTTTCTCTTTCTCTCTCTCTCTTTCTCTCTTTCTTTCTTTCTCTCTCTTGCTTTTTTTTCTCTCTTGCTGAGCTTCGCGGCACACCTGACCATGTCTCGCAGCACACTAGTGTGCCACGGCACACTGGTTGAAAAACACTGGACTAGAAGACCTCCAAGCTCCTTTCCAATTCTGATACGACAGTTTCAGACTATGTTGGTGAAAATTCTCTGTCACCCAGTTAGAGTCGTAGGGAAATTCAATTGCGACAACTGATCGTCTTTCTTTTTTCATTGGTTAGAAAGTAGCTTTTTCCGTCTGAGCAGGTTGGTTGGGGAACTCCATATATGTCCTCGTGGTGAATAGACTTCCATATACAGTATGTCCTATTCTAATTCCATTCCATTCTATTCTACAGTGCCATCAATGGTTCACAAAGCAGCTGCCCTAGGTACCTATGAAAATTCACTCCTGCCAGGGATAAGACTTGGGAGGGAGCATGTGGTGTGGGGTTTCCTGCCAAAGCAGGGAGTTGGAATAGACCTCCAAGGTCCCTTCCAACTCTGTTGTTATTAATGTGTGTGTGTGTATGTGTATTCGAACATATGTATAGCATACAGCAGTGTTTCCCAACCTTGGCCACTTGAAGATATCTGGACTTCAACTCCCAGAATTCCCCAGCCAGCATTTGCTGGCTGGGGAATTCTGGGAGTTGAAGTCTAGATATCTTCAAGTGGCCAAGGTTGGGAAACACTGGCATACAGTATGTATATAGGTACATATTTATTTGGAAAGCAGGCATCAGACTTTAAAGTATAAATATATTAAATTATATGAATTTAATAAATAATAATAATTTTTAACGTCTGCCAGTGTGTTCACAGAAAAAAATAACAAGGGTTATCTTATTTTATTTTTATTTATTTATTTATTCATTTGTCCAATACACAAATGCATAGGAAGAAAAATAGACATGTAGTAATATATATAAGGGTAAAGTGAACTTAGAGGAGAGGATATATGAAAGAAAATATATATACGATAAGTGAGAGAAAGGAAAGACAATTTTGAAATTGTAGCCACTGACAGCCTTCAAACAAGTATTTAACTTGAAAGGAGGCTCCGGCAACCCTGAGCTGCAAAATATTTCCCCTTTATTGCATATCTTCCCTTGGTTACTTAATTAAGCCTCCTTTTTCCGTCCGCAAAATACAACGAGTCGCAACCTAGCCCAACGCTAAACCACAAAAACTAAGTTTGGTCCTGAGCCAGCTTAGTACAGTATGCTGTGCCAAGGCCACTGCCTGCCTACCCGCCTCGTTTGAATGCGAATACTGTTACTTCAGCAGCCCTCCTCTTCCTGCCCTCCATTTTGCTCCGTTCTGATCCGCGTGAGACAGTTTTCCCCTCCATCAGGCCACACCTCTCCCTCCTACCGGATCTTCTCCCCGCCATTTTGCAGTGGCTTGGCTGCTTGGTTTCCCTCTTGTATCGTGTTGTCTCCATGGGAACAAGAAGACGATCTGGGCTCCTCCCCTTTTTTGTCTTGGGGTCTCCGGGGATGAAGAAATCCCGCTTGCAGCCTGCAGAGGGCGACATTCTTCTTCCCATGGGCAGCGGAACCCTCCACACCAAAGCCCATCAGAACGAACAGAGACGCTTTCGGAGTGGTCGTGGCTGGGGAGGATTAAAGAAGAGGAGGGAGGGGGGAAAGGGAGCGGGAAAGAGGCGGGGCCGAGAGGGCAGAAGCCCCGCCCTCCCCTCCGGGTTTACGGTTCCCTCCGTCAATACCGCTGCTTCCTTGGAGGATAGGAGTTGGATCCCTCGGGAGAAGCTCCTGGATCCTACTCGGGACAGGTGGGGCTGCTCTCCCTCCCGCCAGGAGATCTCCCCCTCTTCGACTTGCCGGGGTTTTCCTCGGGCAGATCGAGAACTTTGACGTTGCCTCTGGGGAGTGGATCCCTCCAAGGGGGCTCCTCGCCGGCCAAGGATCCCCGGGTGGACCCGGGAATGACGTTTGGGGCAAAGTTTTTTTTCAAAAAGTCTCTCTGTGGTCCGTCAGAGGAGATCTCCGAGCATTCAGCTGGAAAAAGTGGAGTAAACGGAGCTTTAAAAAGTTCGCGCAGGGGAGGGGAGAGTTGATTGGCTAATAATTGTCAACTCGCCAGGGGAATCCCGTTTCTGAACCTGGAGCGCCTGCGCAGTCGGGGGCGTTTGGTTACAAGCAGGTGCGCGACGGGCCCGCCGAAGCGATGGGGCCGCGTTGGGGGCTCCTCGGGCTTCTCCTGGCCGCCGGTTGCTGCCTTCTGGAGAGCAAACGCAGTGAGTACCGTCACCCGTGGTTGGAGGTTGAAGCTCGGGTCAGGAGAGGTTGGGTAGGTGAGTCACAAGTGGGGGATCAACCTGCGACCGGATCCCAGTTCTTTATTTTTTAAGTATTTTTATTGATTTTTAACCATTTTAATATACACACAACATAAAACAGTGCATACTGAAAAGTGCCCACCACCCCGACACATACACATACCTCACCACCAAATCGGGGTGTTTTCTTATATAACCCACTTTGACCCAAGAGCAATATATCTATTTACATATTATAGAGCAGTGGTTCTCAACCTTTTTAATGCCGGGACCCCTTAATAGTTCCTCATGTTGTGGTGACCCCCAACCATAAGTCGAACGGCAATTCTCCCAACAAAGCTTGTAGCTGATTGGCTGGGAGGTCAGAGGGACGCCCCCACTAAACGCCTGATTGGTTGGATTGTAAATATGTTCCAAGGGGCCAGAATAGAAGCTTTAGTTCCTAACACCATGGGAAATTTGTCTTTTCCTGTGGTCTTCGGCGACCCCTGGGAAACAGCCATTCGACCCCCCAAAGCGGTCCCGACCCCCAGGTTGAGAACCACTGTTATAGAGTGATTCCAATTTATTTCTTGTAGCTTGGTCTCAGATCCTACTCGCCACATATCATCTTACCCCATCAATTGTCTCAAGTCAGTTTCATTATCCAAATATATCCTTTTATCCATCATTTCAAATTGAATATGGTCCATCATGTACCTATACCAATTTTGCATTGTCCATTTTGTTGCATCCTTCCAACCCAAAGCTAATACCGCCTGAGCGCTTTCTATCGCTGCTTGTTTTATTTCTCTAAATTCTCCCATCGCATTACTTTTAACTAATACTGCCATTTCCTTAGTGATTGTCCATTGTGTATTTAACATTCTATTTATGTCCTCTTGCACTTTTTGCCAAAATTCCTGCACCATGGGGCATTCCCAAAACATATGCATAAATACTCCTTTATCTTGACACCCGTACCAACAAATACCCCTGACATTCTGCTGAAAGTGGCGAGTTGAACGGGAGTATAATACCACTTATGTAATATTTTCCTTCTCATTTCCCTAATTCTTGTATTCTTAATTTTCCTTATATTGTCTACTGTATTTTCCATCTCTTGTACCTCTACTTGTATCTCATTTTGCCACCATTTAGTCAATCCTTGAATCGTGTCCCCGTCTGACTGCACTAGCAACATATATATATTGGTTGCTTGCACCTTTATACCCTCACTTTTTTCACCAGATCCCAGTTCTTGACTTTTTTTGCACCCCAACGGAAATCCTGGCGGGACCCAGGGGAAGAGCCTTCTCTGTGGCGGCCCTGGCCCTCTGGAACCAACTCCCCCAGAGATTAGAACTGCCCCCACCCTCCTTGCCTTTCGTAAACAACTTAAAACCCACCTCTGCCGCCAGGCATGGGGGAATTGAGATCCTCTTTCCCCCTAGGCCTTTACAATTCTATGCATGGTATGTATGTATGTATGTTTTTATATTAATTGATTTTTAATCATTTCTAATACCAAATTATTATTGTACACTGTTTTATTGTCGCTGTTAGCCGCCCCGAGTCTCCGGAGAGGGGCAGCATACAAATCCAATCCAATAAATGAATAAATAAACAAACAAACAAACAAACCCCTGAAGGTGGCAGTAGAGTAGAGCAGGGGTCCTCAACCTTTTGGACCTCAGGGACCACCAAGGTCATAGTTTTAAATCCCACAGATGCTTAATTCATAACTTTAATTGGCGCAGGCCACTAATGTAATTTTTTTTTTTAAAAAAAGATAAATGCATTTGTAAAATAATGACGCAAGAACTTCTATTATACTAATATGAAATGCACCTATTTGGCATAACAAAATTACAAATGCTTATTTGACTATAATAAAATCGTGCGTGCTTATTTAAATCATAAAATCTTTAAAGGTTCTTTAACTGTAACAGAATTATTAAAAGTAGTGTAATTATTACAAAATAATTGAAGTTTATTTGATGGTGGCTTGCTGATGTTGTTGGGTGGATCTGTAGTCCTTCCCTTCCCTTCCCTCTCCTTTCCCTTTCTTCCTTGACTGGATTAATTGCACTCAGACATATCTGGCCCAGGGGCCAAGATTGCTCTATGGACCACCCAAATTTTCTCATGGACCACCAGTGGTTCACAAACCACAGATTGGTGACCTATGTAGTGTAGTGTAGTGTAGAACACCTTGGAGGTCCTCTATTCCTGTTCCACTATTTATTTATTTATTCATTCATTTATTTATTGTTAGAGTTGGAAGGGACCATGCGGGTCATCAAGTCCAACCCCCTGCCTAAGCAGGAACCCTATAGCATCCCAGCCAAATGGCAGTCCAATTTCCTCTTTAAAATGTCCAGAGTATTGGAGTTCACAACGTCCACTAGTAGGATGTTCCACTGGTTGATCGTTCTGACCATCAGAAAGTTTATTTATTTATTTATTTATTTATTTATTTATTCATTCATTCATTCATTCATTCATTCATTCATTCATTGGATTTGTATGCCGCCCCTCTCCGTGGACTGGAGCGGCTAACAACAGTGACAAAAAACAGAATGTAAAAATCCAATACTACAACAGCTAAAAACCCTTGTTGTAAAACCAATCATACATACAAACATACCATGCATAAATTGTAGAAGCCTAGGGGGAAAGATTATCTTAATTCCCCCATGCCTGATGGCAGAGGTGGGTTTTGAGGAGCTTACGAAAGACAAGGAGGGTGGGGGCTATTCTAATCTCTGGGGGGAGTTGGTTCCAGAGGATCGGGGCCACCACAGAGAAGGCTCTTCCCCTGGGCCCCGCCAACCGACATTGTTTATTTGACGGGACCCGGAGAAGGCCCACTTTGTGGGACCTAACTGGTCGCTGGGATTCGTGCGGCAGAAGGCGGTCCCTGAGATAATCTGGCCCGGTGCCATGAAGGGCTTTATAGGTCATATAGGTCCTTATTTCCAGGTTGAATCTCTCCTTGGTCACTATATACCAGTGATGGCAAACCTTTTTTCCCTCCTGTGCTGAAAGAGCCTTTGTGTGCACTATCGAGTATGTGTGAGTGCTCACAGCCATAATTCAATGCCTGGGGCTTCTCCCACCCCCCGAGGCCCTCTGGAGATTGGAAACGGCCTGTTTCCCAACTTCTGGTGAGCTCAGTAGGCTTGTGTTTTGCCTTCCCCAGGCTCCAAAGGCCCTCCAAGAGCCTCTGTGTCAGCCAAAAATCAGCTGGCCGGCACACACATGCAGGTTGGAGATGAGCTAGGGCAGCGGCTCACGGGCCAGCAGATATGGCTCAGCGTGCCACCTGTGGCACCCAGGCTATAGGTTCACCATCACTGATCTATACAGTGTACTCTCCTCCTCCTCCTCTATTCTCTGATCTCCTATTCTCCTACTCCCCTACTAAATACTAGAATAGAATAGAATTCAATTCAATTCTTTATTGGCCATGTCTGATTGGACACACAAGGAATTCGTCTTGGTTCTGTTCTGTTCTGGTCCTTTGCTATTTCTATTGCTGCCCTGTGGGCTAGATTTAAGCATCCCACCCCTCCACTGTAGCAAAAGCAGAACTGAAGATCACATGCCAACATTTCCTGGCTAACTTTCCCCAAACAGTTCTTCTCCACCCTGCTTGTGCAATTATATCTCAGTAAATAGAAACATAGAGAAAGATAGAAGTCTGACGGCAGAAAAAGACCTCATGGCCCATCGAGTCTGCCCTTATACTATTTTCTGTATTTTATCTTAGGATGGATATATGTTTATCCCAGGCATGTTTAAATTCAGTTACTGTGGATTTGTTTTTACGACAGTCTTGCATTCTTCTGCCAAGGAAATGACCTTGAAGACTGAGCGTCTTTGAGAGGGCCCCTTCTTCCTGGTTCCCTCCCTCCAGAGTTCCTGGCAGGCTGACAGTGTCAGGCCAAAGTCATCATTTGGAGTTAGAGAATTCGGCCTGCCACAATTGAATAGTATGGGAACTAGGAGGGGTAGTTGTATGAGAGGGAAAGTTACTAGCCACAACAAATTTCTTTCTTAGAGTCACATAGAAACATAGAAGACTGACGGCAAAAAAAGACCTCATGGTCCATCTAGTCTGCCCTTATCATATTTTTTGTATTTTATCTTAGGATGGATATACAGTACAGTGGTACCTCAAGATACGAACCCCTCGTCTTACGAACAATTCGTGATACGAACCCGGGGTTCAGAAAAAATTTGCCTCTTCTTACGAACTTTTTTCAAGTTACGAACGCCAAACCCGAACTTCCGGGTTCGGCATTGGGAGGCTCCTGGGAAGCCCCCGGGCTGTTTTAAAAGGTGACCGCCGGGCTGGGGGGCTTCCCAGCAACCTCCCGAATCCCGAACTTTTGCCGAACTTCCAGGTTCGGGGTTCGGGGGGGTGCTGGGAAGCCCCCCAGCCCGGCGGTCACCTTTTAAAACAGCCCGGGGGCTTCCCAGGAGCCTCCCAACGCCGAACGCGGAAGTTCGGGTTTGGCGTTTGGCTTCCGGAGGCTCCTGGGAAGCCCCCCGGCTGTTTTAAAAGGTCACAGCCAGGCTGGGGCGCTTGCCAGCAGCCCCGACTCCCTGCCGCTCGCCCATGGCCGGCAGAAGATCGCTCTTGCCCGGCTTCCGCGCGAGGCATCAGGTCAGCATTCTGTGGGGCGGGCGGCGGGGAAGCCGGCGGCTGTGGCAGCTGCTGCAGGAGGCTTTCCCCCTCCTCGTCCGCCGCCCGCCCGCCCAGAATGCTGACCTGATGCCTCGCGGGGAAGCCGGGCAAGAGCGATCTTCTGCCGGCCATGGGCGAGCTACAATAAGCTTCCACGCCCTCGCCCGTGCCTGGCGGGAGGTGAAGAGTGCTTTGCCCAGTGCAAAGTTGACAGCAAGCAGCTCCGCAGTCCCCAAAGGAGGCTTAACCCCGCCCCTCTGTCCCACCCCTCGCCCGTATCCGGCATAACTTCCTCCTGCCTATCCCCGCTCTTCTGCCGGCCACGGGCGAGGGGTGGGACAGAGGGGTGGGGTTAAGCCTCCTTTCGGGACTGCGGAGCTGCTTGCTGTCAACTTTGCACTGGGCAAAGCACTCTTCAGCTCCCGCCAGGCACGGGCGAAAGGCGAGGAAGCCTATTGTAGCAGCTGCCACAGCGGAGACATTTGGGGTTTTGGCTGGGGGGGGAGGGGAAGGCAGGAGGTCCGGCCCTTCATTTGCCCTCCCAGCAAAAGACAAAGCCGCACAGCTCCGCATCGCCGAAGGAGGCTTAACCCCACCCCTCTGTCCCACCCCTCGGCCGTGGCCGGCAGAAGAGCGGGGATAGGCAGGAGGAAGTTATGCCGGATACGGCCGAGGGGTGGGACAGAGGGGTGGGGTTAAGCCTCCTTTCGGGACTGCGGAGCTGCTTGATGTCAACTTTGCACTGGGCAAAGCACTCTTCAGCTCCCGCCAGGCACGGGCGAAAGGCGAGGAAGCCTATTGTAGCAGCTGCCACAGCGGAGACATTTGGGGTTTTGGCTGGGGGGGGAGGGGAAGGCAGGAGGTCCGGCCCTTCATTTGCCCTCCCAGCAAAAGACAAAGCCGCACAGCTCCGCATCGCCGAAGGAGGCTTAACCCCACCCCTCTGTCCCACCCCTCGGCCGTGGCCGGCAGAAGAGCGGGGATAGGCAGGAGGAAGTTATGCCGGATACGGCCGAGGGGTGGGACAGAGGGGTGGGGTTAAGCCTCCTTTCGGGACTGCGGAGCTGCTTGATGTCAACTTTGCACTGGGCAAAGCACTCTTCAGCTCCCGCCAGGCACGGGCGAAAGGCGAGGAAGCCTATTGTAGCAGCTGCCACAGCGGAGACATTTGGGGTTTTGGCTGGGGGGGGGAGGGGAAGGCAGGAGGTCCGGCCCTTCATTTGCCCTCCCAGCAAAAGACAAAGCCGCACAGCTCCGCATCGCCGAAGGAGGCTTAACCCCACCCCTCTGTCCCACCCCTCGGCCGTGGCCGGCAGAAGAGCGGGGATAGGCAGTAGGAAGTTATGCCGGATACGGCAGAGGGGTGGGGTTAAGCCTCCTTTCGGGACTGCGGAGCTGCTTGATGTCAACTTTGCACTGGGCAAAGCACTCTTCAGCTCCCGCCAGGCACGGGCGAAAGGCGAGGAAGCCTATTGTAGCAGCTGCCACAGCGGAGACATTTGGGGTTTTGGCTGGGGGGGGAGGGGAAGGCAGGAGGTCCGACCCTTCATTTGCCCTCCCAGCAAAAGACAAAGCCGCACAGCTCCGCATCGCCGAAGGAGGCTTAACCCCACCCCTCTGTCCCACCCCTCGGCCGTGGCCGGCAGAAGAGCGGGGATAGGCAGGAGGAAGTTATGCCGGATACGGCCGAGGGGTGGGACAGAGGGGTGGGGTTAAGCCTCCTTCGGCGATGCGGAGCTGCGCGGCTTTGCCTTTTGCTGGGAGGGCAAATGAAGGGCCGGACCTCCTGCCTTCCCCTCCCTCCCCAGCCAAAACCCCAAATGTCTCCGCTGTGGCAGCTGCTACAATAGGCTTCCTCGCCTTTCGCCTGTTTCAGCTTTCCATCCATCCACGTCACTTCGCCGCTAAATCGTATGGCAGCAAACATGCTTTGGGGGTTTGGCTGGGGGGGGAGGAAGTTAGGAAGGTCCTACTTCTCCCCCCAGCGAAAACCCCAAAGATTGTTTGCTGCCACACGATTTAGCGGCGAAGTGACGTGAAGGGATGGAAAGCTGAAACCGGGCTGTTTCAGCTTTCCATCCATCCACGTCACTTTGCTGCTAAATCGTATGGCAGCAAACAATCTTTGGGGTTTTCGCTGGGGGGAGAAGTAGGACCTTCCTAACTTCCTCCCCCCCCCCCAGCGAAAACCCCAAAGATTGTTTGCTGCCACACGATTTAGCGGCGAAGTGACGTGAAGGGATGGAAAGCTGAAACCGGGCTGTTTCAGCTTTCCATCCATCCACGTCACTTTGCTGCTAAATCGTATGGCAGCAAACAATCTTTGGGGTTTTCGCTGGGGGGAGAAGTAGGACCTTCCTAACTTCCTCCCCCCCCCCCAGCGAAAACCCCAAAGATTGTTTGCTGCCACACGATTTAGCGGCGAAGTGACGTGAAGGGATGGAAAGCTGAAACCGGGCTGTTTCAGCTTTCCATCCATCCACGTCACTTTGCTGCTAAATC
Organism: Erythrolamprus reginae; assembly: GCF_031021105.1. Taxonomy (NCBI): domain Eukaryota; kingdom Metazoa; phylum Chordata; class Lepidosauria; order Squamata; family Dipsadidae; genus Erythrolamprus; species Erythrolamprus reginae. The sequence goes on from NW_027248505.1 coordinate 92,648, forward strand.
GTATGGCAGCAAACAATCTTTGGGGTTTTCGCTGGGGGGAGAAGTAGGACCTTCCTAACTTCCTCCCCCCCCCAGCGAAAACCCCAAAGATTGTTTGCTGCCACACGATTTAGCAGCAAAGTGATGTGGATGGATGGAAAGCTGAAACAGCCCGGTTTCAGCTTTCCATCCCTTCACGTCACTTCGCCGCTAAATCGTGTGGCAGCAAACAATCTTTGGGGTTTTCGCTGGGGGGGGAGGAAGTTAGGAAGGTCCTACTGTCTCCTCCCCCAGCCAAAAACACAAAGCCAGGCAGCCTCCAGCCGCCAAAGGAGCCTCCTGATTCTCCCCGCGGAAGGCTCCATTCTGTTCCCTGCCAGCCCGATTGAGGGGCCGGCGGGAGGAAAGCGAATGCCTCTCTTCGTTGCACTGCCTGGCTGGCAGCGGAAGATGTAAACGAGCCCACGGGGCCGGTCTTCGTGGCCGACAGGGAACGGAGCCTTCCATGGCGGCTGCCTGCTGGGCTGGTAAGAGGGGGAGCCGAGCCCAGCCCCGTGAGCTCGGTTACATCTTCCGCTGCCAGCCAGGCCATGCTGGTGGAAGCGCAACAAAGAAAGGCATTCGCTTTCCTCCCGCACGCAGCCATCTGACCGTGGGCTCCTTCCCGATCTCGGAGAGCTTCCTGGCTTTCGTCCTTGTTGCATTCGCGAGCTTTCATGCCCAGGAAGCTCTCCGAGATCGGGAAGCCGCCCACGATCAGTCGGCTGCGGGCGGGAGGAAAGCGAATGCCACGGGGCTGGGCTCGGTTCCCCCCCTTACCAGCCCAGCAGGCAGACGCCACGGAAGGCTCCATTCTGTTCCCTGCCGGCCACGGAGACCGGCCCCGTGGGCTCTCCGAGATCGGGCCGGCAGCAGGCGCAGGGCGAGGCAGAAGGTCTGCATCCTGGGCAGGCGGGCGGGCGGCGGGCGAGGAGGCGCGGCCGAGCGGCGACAGCGGCGGTTCTCCTCACTTCGGAGAGCTTCCTGGGCATGAAAACGCGCGAATCCAACAAGAACGAAAGCCAGGAAGCTCTCCCTGGCGGAGACCGCCGGCCCCTCAATCGGGCCGCCGTGACGGGGACCACTGGCCTGCCTAGCGGGCTGGGAGGGAGGTAGAATACGGGAGGAGGAGGAAGAGGAGGAGGAGGGAGGAAGGAGAGAGAGAGAGAGGGAAGCCGCCCGGCTGTTTTTAAAGGTGACAGCCGGGCGGCAGCGTTTTTTTGCGGTTGTTTTTTTTTTGTTGCACGGATTAATTGACTTTACATTGTTTCCTATGGGAAACAATGTTTCGTCTTACGAACCTTTCGTGTTACGAACCTTTCCCTGGAACCAATTAAGTTCGTATCTTGAGGTTCCACTGTATGTTTATCCCAGGCATGTTTAAATCCAGTTACTGTGGATTTACCAACTACATCTGCTGGAAGTTTGTTACAAGCATCTACTACTCTTTCAGTGAAATAATATTTTCTCACGTTGCTTTTGATCTTCCCCCCAACTAACTTCAGATTGTGTCCCCTTGTTATTGTGTTCACTTTCCTATTAAAAACACTTCCCTCCTGAACCTTATTTAACCCTTTTAACATATTTAAATGTTTCGATCATGTCCCCCCTTTTCCTTCTGTCCTCCAGACTATACAGATTGAGTTCATGAAGTTTTTCCTGATACGTTTTATGCTTAAGACCTTCCACCATTCTTGTAGCCCGTCTTTGGACCTGTTCAATTTTGTCAATATCTTTTTGTAGGTGAGGTCTCCAGAACTGAACACAGTATTCCAAATGTGGTCTCACCAGCGCTCTATATAAGGGGATCACAATCGCCCTCTTCCTGCTTGTTATACCTCTAGCTATGCAGCCAAGCATCCTACTTGCTTTTCCTACTGCCCGACCACACTGTTCACCCATTTTGAGACTGTCAGAAATCACTACCCCTAAATCCTTCTCTTCTGAAGTTTTAGCTAACACAGAACTGCCAATACAATACTCAGATTGAGGATTCCTTTTCCCCAAGTGCATTATTTTACATTTGGAAACATTAAACTGCAGTTTCCATTGCTTTGACCATTTATCTAGTAAAGCTAAATCATTTACCACATTACAGACCCCTCCAGGAATATCAAACCTATTGCACATAGAGTCATCGGCAAATAGGCAAACCTTCCCTACCAAACCTTCCCCTATGTCACTCACAAACATATTAAAAAGAATAGGACCCGTAACCTGTCTCTGCTCAGAATACTCACCATTATTCCAAGGTCATCCTTTGTTCTGCACCAGCGGGTGTAAGGAAGAGGTCAGTGAAATCCCTGCACTCGGACTGGTCCTTGTGATGAACTTG
>NW_027248505.1:100000-278967 GCF_031021105.1 Erythrolamprus reginae
AACCCACCTCTGAAACAATCCCACCCCCCAATAAAATTCAGGCTTGACACCTCGTTTATGGTGAGTTCCTTCATAGTGAGGCTGAGTCTTACAGTTCCCAAATTCTGTCTTGACCTCAGGTGGTCCCCAAGGATCTCTTCCTGTAATCCCTGTCTTACTTGCTTTCTCGTCTCAGCAGTCACAGAATCCGGAGTAGGGAGTGGCTTTCCCCGATCTCCCAAGAGGGAGCTTTTCCTCCTTGACTCTGGGGATGCTTCTTTTAGGGTATCACATCGTCCAGATGATCATCACTTGTGAAGTACGGGAAGACGGGACCAGGAGCGGACGCTGGCAGTACGGCTACGACGGGAGGCATTTCCTCAAGTATGACATGGGGACCTCCAGCTGGTTCGCAGCCGACAAGGAAGCCCTGTTAATCAAGTGGAAATGGGAGAGTGAAACCGCCATCATGCAACGCTTCAGGGGCTACCTGGAGAGCACCTGCACGGAGTGGATGAAGAAGAACGAGCACTATGGATTGAACGCGCCCTTGAGGAAAGGTACAGAGAAATGGCCAGGGAGAAAAGTGTGGAGAAGGTGCTACTCCATGTATTGTTTTGGTGTGGCAAGTGTTTTCTGTGTAGGTTCAAAGACAGACAGATGGTGGAGTCTTTAGGAGGCAGAACCCATAATAATAATAATAATAATAATAATAATAATAATAATAATAATAATAACAACAACAACAACAATAATAGTAATAATAGTAGTAGTAGTAGTAGTAGTAGTAGTCGTCTTCGGAGAGGGGGCGGCATACAAATCTAAAAATAATAATAATAATAATCATTGTTGTACATACTCCTGGTCAGTTGGAGGATGATGAAGATATTGAGGACTCTGATTCAGATAGTTTTTATGAATTAGTGGGAGGCCTGGGGTTACAGGTAGTAGAACAGGTGGGAGGCCAGCCACAGGAGGGAGTTATGAGTTTAGGATCTAGCGAGGGAGAATCAGACACTCTCTGGCTTAACCCTAAATTCAGAAGAGCCCAAAAATGTAGAGAACAGAAGTCTGGAAGAAGATATTAAGGAGAGGAATGGGTTAAATACTGTAGTGATGTATTTGGCACGTCAGAGGGTCAGTGGGGAAGAAGGGTGGAGTTTCAACGTTGCCGATGAGAAAAATGGAGGTTTTTCTTGCTGCTCTCAAGTAAGAAAAAGTATTCTGTGTTGATTAACAGTCAGGGCTGCTGTTTTTAGAGATCAAGCTGTTAGGAAAATAAATCTTGTTAAGTGGAGAAGGAGAAGGAATGTGAGAAATGCAGTCAAGGGAGATAACAGACCAACAGATAAATGCGTGTACGAAATGTGTTTGAATTCCAGAAGAGCAGAGAAATTAATGGAGTTTCTTTATTCATGATATAATGCATTTGATAAGAGTTATTTGTAATTGCTAAATTTCTACCAGAAGCCAGAACAACAACAACAACAACTATTATTATTATTATTATTATTATTATTATTATTATTATTATTATTATATTTGCATGCCGCCCCTCTCCGAAGACTCTCAGTCTTGTCTGCGTTGAACTTGAGCCTGTTAACTCCCACCCAGACCCTCATGGATTCAAGGCACCGGCACATTGACCGCTCCACTAAATTGACACGGGTGGAAATGTACACTATTGGGCCGCTCTGGAAACCGCAAAGGACTGACCAGAGGTGCCACTGCCAGTGAAAAAGGAATTCAGGAGGGCAGCACTCACAGGCTCTGTTTTTACTGGCAGAGGGTTGCAGGAGGCCATTGCATCCGGAAACAGCCCTCGGGAGCCCATTTTCGCTGGCAGAGCTTTGGCGCTGCCACCGGAGTCTCCAACACGAGTGATGTTGAGCTGGCTCACCCCAAACCCCGAGGTCAAACACAGTCCTAATGTGGTCCTCAATGAAATTGAATTTGACATCCCTCGTATAGGGTCTCCTGCTTGAGCTGGACTCTTTTAGCTCTGGCTTGAGCTAGAAGACCACCAAGGTCCCTTCTAACTCCATTTTGATTCCGATTGGCTTTTACTCATCAGAACTTTGCTAAAGGACTTTGAGACACTGCAACCGTCATAAATGTGAGCCCATTGTCAAGCATTCAAATGTAAATCACGTGGCAGTGGGAATGTTGCAACCATCATCGGAGAGGGGCGGCATACAAATCTAATAAATTATTATTATTATTATTATTATTATTATTATTATTATTATTATTATTATTATTATTATGTCAGTACAACATAGCAAACGAGATCACTATGCTGGATTTCGTATTTCACCACCGGTCGGGCGCTTCCCAAGCACCTAGGACTGCGTGATGTAGCGGCGAATTATGTTTGCCGATCCCAGTAAAGCGGCCTTTTGCAATTGACAGATGGAGATTTTGTCAATTCCAATGGTTTTCAAATGTCTGCTGAGATCCTTTGGCAGTGCGCCCAGCGGGCCAAGTACCACTGGGACGACTTTCACGGGCTTATGCCAGAGTCATTGCAGCTCAATTTTTAGATCTTCCTATTTCACTAATTTCTCTAGCTGCTTCTCCTCAATTCTGTTGTCTCCTGGGATTGCGATGTCGATGATCCATACTTTCTTTTTCTCCACGATCACAATGTCTGGTGTGTTATGCTTCAGAATTCGGTCAGTCTGAAGTCGGAAGTCCCACAGTAGTTTTGCTTGCTCATTTTCGACCACTTTTTCAGCCTTATGATCCCACTAGTTCTTTGCCACTGGTAAATGGTATTTCTGGCACAAGTTCCAGTGGATTATTATTATTATTATTATTATTATTATTATTATTATTATTATTATCATCATCATAAATGTGAAAAGGGTTACGAATTACTGTACTTTGTTCAGTGCCGCTATAACTTTGGTCACTAAATGAACAGTTTTAAGTCGAAAACTACCTGCATTTAAATAAAGTGTTTTTATGTTTTTCTGGCTGAAAGAAACTGTTCCAAGCAACTTGGATCTATTGGGTGACACCTCGTTCTGGTTGCATGTGTGATAGCAATAGCATTTAGACTTGTATACCGCTTCACACTGCTTTTTCAGCAGTGTTTTTCAGAGTCAGCCTCTTGCCTCCAACAATTTGGGTCCTCATTTTACCCACCTCAGAAGGATGGAAGGCTTAGTCAATCTTGAGCCCGGTGTGATTTTAACTGCTAAATTGCAGGCAGCCGGCAGGCAGCAGAGGTAGCCTGCAGTACTGCACTCTAACCACTAAGCCACCGTGGCTCACGATGCACAATAATAATGATTAATAATGATTTATTATTAGTAGGAGACCTCACCTACAAAAAGATATTGACAAAATTGAACGGGTCCAAAGACGGGCTACAAGAATGGTGGAAGGTCTTAAGCATAAAACGTATCAGGAAAGACTTAATGAACTCAATCTGTATAGTCTGGAGGACAGAAGGGAAAGGGGGGTCACAATCGAAACATTTAATATGTTAAAGGGTTAAATAAGGTTCAGGAGGGAAGTGTTTTTAATAGGAAAGTGAACACAAGAACAAGGGGACACAATCTGAAGTTAGTTGGGGGAAAGATCAAAAGCAAGGTGAGAAAATATTATTTCACTGAAAGAGTAGTAGATCCTTGGAACAAACTTCCAGGAGACGTGGTTGGTAAATCCACAGTAACTGAATTTAAACATGCCTGGGATAAACACATATCCATTGTAAGATAAAATAGAGGAAATAGTATAAGGGCAGACTAGATGGACCATGAGGTCTTTTTCTGCCCTTCTATGTTTCTATGTTTCTATTACACTTGTATGCTGCCCCTCTCCGAACACTCAAATCATGATGATTTCAAGGGGGACTCAGTTTTGATCATAAATGCCTTTTTTCCCCAGAGCCTCCAATGGTGAAGATGAGCAGCAGGACGGAGCTCATGGATGGGATGGAAACTCACATCTGCGAACCTTATGGCTTCTACCCCAGGGAGATCGATGCCTTCTGGACGAGGGACGGGGAGGTCTGGCTGCAGGATACCTTCCATAAGTCTGTGGCCCCCAATGCGGATGGGACCTACCACTACTGGCTCAGCATCCAGATCGACCCCCAAGAAAGGGACCGTTATCAGTGCTACGTGGATCACGACGGTCTGCCTGAGCCTCTGGAACTGGCCCTGAAGGGTGAGAAAAGCTGCCTGTTTATGGGAAAATGTTTATGGAGATCAGGGGTCAGCAACCTGCGGCTCTGGAGCCGCATGTGGCTTTTTCATCCACTGCAGCACCCTGATGCTGGACAGCTCCACAATTGCTCGGGCTTTTAGTTAGAACAGGTAGAGGAAATAGGGTGCCATGCAATGAAAAGACTCTATGGTAGGGGAACCGACTTCCTCTAACGAGAGGAAAAAGGATGCCACACTAGGAAGAGACTCTATGATGGGTGAACCGGACTTCTGGCTGGCTCCAGAATTGAATGGGGCCTTCCAGTTAGGACCTTTTTGGCTCTTCGAGTGTTTAAGGTTGCCGACCCCAATAGAGATTTTCAATCAAATTTGGTTGTCCCAAAATGTTTTTCAAAAGGCAACTAGAGTTTCTTTGGTATTTTTTACCTATGGGGTGCTTAGATCTGGCCCACAGCGTGCTTAGATCTGGCCTATGGGGCCATTATGGCAACAGCAAAGGACCAGCCTGCGGTACCTCTATCAGCAAAAATGGAGCCTGGGAGGGCTGCCTGTGGCCCGCCTAAGCTCCATTTTCACTGTCAGAGGGTTGCAGGAGGCTCTCACAGCTGAAATCAGAACTCGGGAGGCCATTTCCACTGAGAGAACTTTCGGGCCCTCACAGGCGCCTCCAACACAAGGGATGTCAAGCTGGCCACACCCACTTTGGCCACACCCACCTCGGTCTCCCAACATCAAGGTCCCACAGAGTGGGTCTTCTCCGGGTCCCGTCAACTAAACAATGGCGCTTGGCGGGACCCAGGGGAAGAGCCTTCTCTGTGGCCATCTGGAACCAACTCCCCCCAGAGATTAGAATTGCCCCCACCCTCCTTGCCTTTCGTAAGCTACTTAAAACCCACCTCATACTCTTTCCCCCTAGGCCTTTACAATTTTATATATGTTATGTCTGTATGTATGTTTGGTTTTTATATTAATGGGTTTTTAATCGTTTTTAGTATTGGATTATTATTGTACGCTGTCTTATTATTGCTGTTAGCCGCCCCGAGTCTCCGGAGAGGGGCGGCATACAAATCCAATAAATAAATAAATCAAACACAGCCCTGATGCGGCCTTCATTGTAATCGAATTTGACATCCCTAGTATAGACCACTGATGGTCCGTGAGAAAATTTTGGACCGCAGAAAAAATATTTGCATTTTTATGTTGCAACAAATACTATTTTATCTTTAAAAAAAAAAAAAATCATATTAATAGTCCACAAGATTTAAAATTACTAATTTAGTGGTCCTGAGATCTGAAAGGTTAGTGACTGCTGGTATAGATGTAGAATGTGTGGAATGGAAATTTGGGCATCTCCTATGACAGGGATGGCGAACCTATGGCACGGGTGCCAAAGGGGGCACAAGAAGCCATATCTGCTGGCACACGAGCCGTTGCCCTAGCTCAACTCCAATGTGCATGTGTGTGCCGGCCAGCTGATTTTTGGCTTGCATTAGAGGCTCTGGGAGGGCGTTTTTGGCTTCTATAGAGCCTCTGAAAGAATGGGGAAGGGCATTTTTACCCTCCCCTGGCTTCAGGGAAGTCTTTGGTGCCAGGTTAGGGCAAAACACAAGCCTATTGGGCCCACCAGAAGTTGGGAAACAGGCCGTTTCCAGTCTCCAGAGAGCCTCCGGGGGTGGCGGGGGAAAGCTGTTTTCACCCTCTCCAGGCACTGAATTATTTATTTATTTATTTATTCATCCATCCATCCATCCATCCATCCATCCATCCATCTATCTATCTAACTATCTATCTATCTATCTATTTATCTATTTATTTATCTATTTATTTATTCATTTAGTTAGTTAGTTAGTCCAATACACAATGAGGGTTTTAGTGGGTATATGTGTGTGTGTCTCTCTCTCTCTCTCTCTCTATATATATATATATATATATATATATATGTAGATTGTTCTGAGTTCGGGTTTTGCCCTGTGTAATGTTTTGCATGTCTATGCGACGTTTCGGTGAAATCACATTCACCATCTTCAGGTTGGAGTTCCAATCTTTGCTTTGTTGTAAATGAAATATTAGCAACTGACATTCTTCCTAGTATGTAGTGTGGGGTGGAGATTTGCTTTGAATGTAGCAAATAGATTGGGTGACTATGCTTCAGTGATCTGATTGGTTGGTGTAATCATAGTTATTAGAAGGAATGACATGGAGATTTTATGAAGTGTTTTGTTTAAGGCTGATTTCCAAATATAAAATTCCAACTAAAATTCCACCCAAAAACCCCAACCATAGAGAGGATCCTAAAAAGAACTGAATTAGCCCTAATCAGAAATGAACTCCACAAAAAAAGATTCATACTGGATGAAATAAACAAAAGTCTACTCTCTCTTCACCTTAAAATCAGTAACCAAATACACCCTATACTCTGGGATAAATTCAAACAAATATCAATCTGGAGGGCAGAAACAGAAACCCAATACAAGACAGACACACATAATAAGAAACTCCAAATACTAGAGGTACAGCAAAAACCCAACCCTCCACAACAACTTATGACCAAAACAGTACATAACATATCAGACAAGATACTCACCACTACAGAAACCAATATTCTTTCAAAAGGATTTAATTTTGCAATAACTCCAAGACGCATACCAACTGAAAACATCATATGTGGAATTGAAACAACTTTAAATAAAATCAACCCAGATACTGCTAACAAAATCAGACTTAAAGTCACTAATATTCTCTGCTCTAGCAAACCTCCTAAAAGCAACATACAGCAGGAAGAAAGAGATGCACTTATCAATCTGAAGAAAAACCAGGAAATAATAATCCTCCCAGCCGATAAAGGAAACTCCACTATAGTAATGAACACAGCAGAATACAAAGAAAAAATGACAAATCTACTACAAAACCCGGCCTACAAACTCCTAAGCACAGATCCTACCACCTACCTAGAAAAAACCACCAAATCTAAAATCAAGGCCTCTCCCATCAGCGAAGAAATCCAGCAAAAAATCATCCCCAGAGAAAAATCTTCCATATGTCCAAAACTCTATGGCCTTCCAAAAATACACAAAGAAGGAATACCTCTCAGGCCAATAGTCAGTTCTATAGGCTCCCCTCTACAAAACCTTGCCAAATTTTTAGCCAAATACCTTCAACCATATACAGAAACTATTACCTCATATGTTCAAAATTCATTCCACTTTATACAAATAATCAAAAAACAAAACCTACAACCCGGTGACCTACTTGTAAGTTTCGATGTCGTGTCCCTGTTCACACAAATACCTATTAAAGAAGCCTTGACAGCTATCCAGGACAAACACAAACCCCCCAAATATATCCTAGACCTTACCAACCACTGCCTGACCAATACATACTTCATCTATAATGAACAAAGATATAAACAGATAGAGGGAGCCCCCATGGGATCACCTCTATCACCTGTCATAGCCAACCTCTATATGGAATATTTCGAAAATAATGCTTTAGAGCAAGCCAAATACAAACCCAAACTTTGGCTGAGATATGTTGATGATACCTTTGTAATTTGGCCACATGGTAAAGAAAAACTAGACAATTTCCTCACACATCTCAACAGCCTACACCCCAAAATACAGTTTACTATGGAAACAGAAATCAATGATCAACTTCCCTTTCTAGATGTACTGGTCTATAAAAAACCCAATGGCAGCCTAGGACATACTATCTACCAAAAGAAAACCCATACCAACCGTTATCTAAATGCACACTCACACCACCACCCCGCACAAATCACCTCAGTGGCCAAAACTCTCATCACCAGAACCAAACGCTTAGCTGACCATGAGCACTTAAAAACTGAATTGAACAAACTCAAAGATGTACTAATTTCTAATGGATTCAAAGAGAAAACAATAACAAACCTAATCAATAAAGAGACACCCCCCAAAAAACAAGATCAAGAACAGGACAATGGCACCACCATCCTTCCTTACATCAAAGGCACCACGGATAAAATTAGTAAAATTCTGCACAAACATAACATCAAAACCTCATTTTGCACTAACCAAAAAATATCTAATATCCTAAGGAGCCCCAAAGATAAAATCCAATTAGAATACCAAGGAATCTATGAAATCCCTTGCAAAACATGTGCAGCCACATACATTGGACAAACTAACCGAAGAGTGAGCCAACGCATAGCAGAACATGTGAATGCAGTCAAAAAACAAGAAAAGACCTCCTCCCTTGTCCAGCACATTAAAAAAACAGGGCACGAAATTGACTTTGAAAAAACTAAATTACTCCACAAAACAGAGAATTTATATAGAAGAATCTCTCTAGAAGCTATCGAAATTGAAAGGAGACCCTTTTGTTTAAATAAAAGGGATGATACCTCCCGCCTGCCAGAGATTTGGAAACCAGCCTTAAACAAAATAAACACTTCATAATAATCAATATGTCAATCCTTTTAATTATTATGATTTTAGAATTTTATATTTGGAAATCAGCCTTAAACAAAACACTTCATAAAATCTCCATGTCATTCCTTCTAATAACTATGATTACACCAACCAATCAGATCACTGAAGCATAGTCACCCAATCTATTTGCTACATTCAAAGCAAATCTCCACCCCACACTACATACTAGGAAGAATGTCAGTTGCTAATATTTCATTTACAACAAAGCAAAGATTGGAACTCCAGCCTGAAGATGGTGAATGTGATTTCACCGAAACGTCGCATAGACATGCAAAACATTACACAGGGCAAAACCCGAACTCAGAACAATCTACATACATATACCCGTGAAAATTTACGAAAATATATATATATATATATATATATATATATATATACACACACACACACACACACACACACACACACACATAGTAAAATACATGATGAAGGTTATAGAGGAGATACTCATAGTAAAATATATTTAAGAAAGAAGATATAGTATTAGAACATATCAATGAAAAAATAGAAGAAGAGATATAGGAATAGAAGAAAGGAATAGGAGATATAGGAGAGCAATAGGACAGGGGACAGAAGGCACTCTAGTGCACTTGTACTCGCCCCTTACTGACCTCTTAGGAATCTGGATAGGTCAACCGTGGATAATCTAAGGGTAAAGAGTTGGGGGTTTGGGGATGACACTATGGAGTCCAGTAATGAGTTCCACGCTTCAACAACTCGGTTACTGAGGTTGTATTTTTTACAGTCAAGTTTGGAGCGGTTAATATTAAAGTTTAAATCTGTTATGTGCTCTTGTGTTGTTGCGGTTGAAGCTGAAGTAGTCGCCGACAGGCAGGACGTTGCAGCATATGATCTTGTGGGCAATACTTAGATCTTGTTTAAGGCGTCTTAGTTCTAGACTTTCTAAGCCCAGGATTGAAAGTCTAGTCTCGTAGGGTATTCTGTTTCGAGTGGAGGAGTGAAGGGCTCTTCTGGTGAAGTATCTTTGGACATTTTCAAGGGTGTTAATGTCTGAGATGCTTGGCACCTGAGGAAAAAAAGGTTCGCCATCACTGTCCTATGACCTAAAGATATCTGACATTTCTTAACTTGGTAGATCTCTTTATTTTTCTCACTGTTGCGGCAGAAGGCGGTCCCGGAGATAACCTGGCCTGGTGCCGTGAAGGGCTTTATAGGTCATAACCAACACTTTGAATTGTGACCGGAAACTGATCGGCAACCAATGCAGACTGCGGAGTGTTGGTGTGACATGGGCATACCTTGGGAAGCCCATGATTGCTCTCGCAGCTGCATTCTGCACGATCTGAAGTTTCCGAACACTTTTCAAAGGTAACCCCATGTAGAGAGTGTTACAGTAGTCAAGCCTCGAGGTGATGAGTGCATGAGTGACTGTGAGCAGTGAATCCCGATCCAAATAGGGCCGCAACTGGTGCACCAGGCAAACCTGGGCAAACGCCCCCCTCGCCACAGCTGAAAGATGTTTCTCTAATGTGAGCTGGTATAGACAACCACTGGTGGTCCGTGAGAAACTTTTGGTGGACCACAGAAAAATATTTGCTTTTTAAAATTGCACCAAATACTATTTATCTTTTTTTAAAAAATTCATATTAGTGATCCGTGGGATTTAAAATTACTAATTTAGTGGTCCGCGAGGTAGGTGACTGCTGGTGTAGATGTGGAATAAAAAATTGAGCATCTTCTATGACGTAAAGACATCTGACATTTCTTAACTTGGCAGATCTCTTTATTTTTCTCATTGTTTGATATCTTTTTGCCCAATAAGCAGATATTTTGTGGTTCCCATTGAGTGATTAACTTTTTTTCTCAATCCAGTTCCACAATCCCGGTTCAACCTGTGGTATATCATCGGTGCTGCTGCAGCTGGCATTATCGTAGTGTGTGCAATTATTGGGATCTTGTCATTTCGAAGTAAGTATCCTTTTCTGGGTAGTTGAAAGTTGGGGCGATTCCTCCCAAGTGTCTCTCTTCAGGGAGCTAGGGAGCTTGTCTGCTTATGTGCTAGTTGCATCTTTGTTTATTCATTTATTTATTACCTGCCTTTGTTATTTTCCCAAATAACTCAAGGCAGAAAACATATCCAACACACCTCCCTCGTATCCCCCCCCCCCATCTCAACAACCCAGTGAGGTGGGTTGGGCTGAGACAAAGTCACCTAGCTGACTTTCATGGCCAAGATGAGACTTCAACTCATGTTTGGTCATTTGCTTTTTAACCTGGTGCCTTAACCACTGGGCCAAACTGCCTCCTCCTCTTCTCCTCCTTCCTTCTTCCTCCCACCTCCTCTTCTCCTTCCTCTTCCTCTGTTTCTCCTCATTCCTTTTTCTTCCTCCTTATCTTTCTCCTCCTTCCTCCTCCCCATCCTTTTCTCCTCCCATCTCCTCCTCCTCTTCTTGTCTTTCTCCTCCTTCCTCCTCTTCTCCTTCTTTCTTCACCTTCCTCCTTCTTCTCTTCTTCTTCCTTCCTCCACTTCTTCGCTTTCTCCTCATTCCTCCTCTTCTTTTTTCATTTTTCTTTTTCTTCTCCTCCATCCTCTTCTTCTTTCTTTACCTTCCTCCTTCTTCCTTCTCTCCTTCCTTCCTCCATTTCTTCTCTTTCTCCTCATTCCTCCTCTTCTTTTTTCTTTTTTCTTTTTCTTCTCCTCCATCCTCCTCTTCTCCTTCTTTCTTTACCTTCCTCTTTCTTCCTTCTCTTCTTCTTCCTTCCTCCCCTTCTTCTCTTTCTCCTCATTCCTCCTCTTCTTTTTTTCATTTTTCTTTTTCTTCTCTTCTATCCTCCTCTTCTCCTTCTTTCTTCACCTTCCTCCTTCTTCCTTCCTCCACTTCTTCGCTTTCTCCTCATTCCTCCTCTTCTTATTTCATTTGTCTTTTTCTTCTCCTCCAACCTCCTCTTCCGCTTCTTTCTTTACCTTCCTCTTTCTTCCTTCTCTTCTTCTTCCTTACTCCCCTTCTTCTCTTTCTCCTCATTCCTCCTCTTTTTTTTCATTTTTCTTTTTCTTCTCTTCCATCCTCCTCTTCTCCTTCTTTCTTCACCTTCCTCCTTCTTCCTTCCTTCACTTCTTCACTTTCTCCTCATTCCTCCTCTTCTTTTTTTCATTTTTCTTTTTCTCCTCCTCCATCCTCCTCTTCTCCTTCTTTCTTCACCTTCCTCCTTCTTCCTTCCTCCACTTCTTTATTTTCTCCTCATTCCTCCTCTTCTTTTTTCATTTTTCTTTTTCTCCTCCATCCTCCTCTTCTCCTTCTTTCTTCATCTTCCTCCTCCTCCTTCTTCTCTTCTTCTTCCTTCCTCCACTTCTTCTCTTTCTCCTCATTCCTCCTCTTCTTTTTTCATTTTCTTTTTCTTCTCCTCCATCCTCCTCTTCTTCTTCTTTCTTCATCTTCCTCCTTCTTCCTTCCTCCACTTCTTCACTTTCTCCTCATTCCTCCTCTTCTTTTTTCATTTTTCTTTTTCACCTCCTCCATCCTCCTCTTCTCCTTCTTTCTTCACCTTCCTCCTTCTTCCTTCCTCCACTTCTTTACTTTCTCCTCATTCCTCCTCTTCTTTTTTTCATTTTTTTTCTCCTCCTCCATCCTCCTCTTCTCCTTCTTTCTTCATCTTCCACCTCCTTCTTCTCTTCTTCTTCCTTCCTCCACTTCTTCTCTTTTTCCTCATTCCTCCTCTTCTTTTTTCATTTTTCTTTTTCTTCTCCTCCATCCTCCTCTTCTCCTTCTTTCTTTACCTTCCTCCTTCTTCCTTCTCTTCTTCTTCCTTCCTCCACTTCTTTGCTTTCTCCTCATTCCTCCTCTTCTTTTTTTATTTTTCTTTTTCTTCTCCTCCCTCCTCCTCTTCTCCTTCTTTCTTCACCTTCCTCTTTCTTCCTTCCTCCACTTCTTCACTTTCTCCTCATTCCTCTTCTTTTTTCATTTTTCTTTTTCTTCTCCTCCATCCTCTTCTTCTTTCTTTACCTTCCTCCTTCTTCCTTCTCTCCTTCCTTCCTCCATTTCTTCTCTTTCTCCTCATTCCTCCTCTTCTTTTTTCTTTTTTCCTTTTCTTCTCCATCCTCCTCTTCTCCTTCTTTCTTTACCTTCCTCTTTCTTCCTTCTCTTCTTCTTCCTTCCTCCACTTCTTCACTTTCTCCTCATTCCTCCTCTTCTTTTTTTCATTTTTCTTTTTCTCCTCCTCCATCCTCCTCTTCTCCTTCTTTCTTCACCTTCCCCCTTCTTCCTTCTCTTCTTCTTCCTTCCTCCACTTCTTCTCTTTCTCCTCATTCCTCCTCTTCTTTTTTTCATTTTCCTTTTTCTTCTCCTCCAACCTCCTCTTCCCCTTCTTTCTTTACCTTCCTCTTTCTTCCTTCTCTTCTTCTTCCTTCCTCCCCTTCTTCTCTTTCTCCTCATTCCTCCTCTTTTTTTTCATTTTTCTTTTTCTTCTCTTCCATCCTCCTCTTCTCCTTCTTTCTTCATCTTCCTCCTTCCTTCCTCCACTTCTTCACTATCTCCTCATTCCTCCTCTTCTTTTTTTCATTTTTCTTTTTCTCCTCCTCCATCCTCCTCTTCTCCTTCTTTCTTCACCTTCCTCCTTCTTCCTTCCTCCACTTCTTTACTTTCTCCTCATTCCTCCTCTTCTTTTTTTCATTTTTCTTTTTCTCCTCCTCCAACCTCCTCTTCTCCTTCTTTCTTTACCTTCCTCCTTCTTCCTTCCTCCACTTCTTCACTTTCTCCTCATTCCTCCTCTTCTTTTTTTCATTTTTTTTCTCCTCCTCCATCCTCCTCTTCTCCTTCTTTCTTCATCTTCCACCTCCTTCTTCTCTTCTTCTTCCTTCCTCCACTTCTTCTCTTTTTCCTCATTCCTCCTCTTCTTTTTTTCATTTTTCTTTTTCTTCTCCTCCCTCCTCCTCTTCTCCTTCTTTCTTCACCTTCCTCTTTCTTCCTTCCTCCACTTCTTCACTTTCTCCTCATTCCTCTTCTTTTTTTCATTTTTCTTTTTCTTCTCCTCCATCCTCTTCTTCTTTCTTTACCTTCCTCCTTCTTCCTTCTCTCCTTCCTTCCTCCATTTCTTCTCTTTCTCCTCATTCCTCCTCTTCTTTTTTCTTTTTTCCTTTTCTTCTCCATCCTCCTCTTCTCCTTCTTTCTTTACCTTCCTCTTTCTTCCTTCTCTTCTTCTTCCTTCCTCCACTTCTTCACTTTCTCCTCATTCCTCCTCTTCTTTTTTTCATTTTTCTTTTTCTCCTCCTCCATCCTCCTCTTCTCCTTCTTTCTTCACCTTCCCCCTTCTTCCTTCTCTTCTTCTTCCTTCCTCCACTTCTTCTCTTTCTCCTCATTCCTCCTCTTCTTTTTTTTCATTTTCCTTTTTCTTCTCCTCCAACCTCCTCTTCCCCTTCTTTCTTTACCTTCCTCTTTCTTCCTTCTCTTCTTCTTCCTTCCTCCCCTTCTTCTCTTTCTCCTCATTCCTCCTCTTTTTTTTCATTTTTCTTTTTCTTCTCTTCCATCCTCCTCTTCTCCTTCTTTCTTCATCTTCCTCCTTCTTCCTGCTCTTCTTCTTCCTTCCTCCACTTCTTCTCTTTCTCCTCATTCCTCCTCTTTTTTTTTTTCATTTTCCTTTTTCTTCTCCTCCAACCTCCTCTTCCCCTTCTTTCTTTACCTTCCTCTTTCTTCCTTCTCTTCTTCTTCCTTCCTCCCCTTCTTCTCTTTCTCCTCATTCCTCCTCTTTTTTTCATTTTTCTTTTTCTTCTCTTCCATCCTCCTCTTCTCCTTCTTTCTTCACCTTCCTCCTTCTTCCTTCCTCCACTTCTTCACTTTCTCCTCATTCCTCCTCTTCTTTTTTCATTTTTCTTTTTCTCCTCCTCCCTCCTCCTCTTCTCTTTCTTTCTTCACCTTCCTCCTTCTTCCTTCCTCCACTTCTTTACTGTCTCCTCATTCCTCCTCTTCTTTTTTTTCATTTTTCTTTTTCTTCTCCATCCTCCTCTTCTCCTTCTTTCTTTACCTTCCTCCTTCTTCCTTCCTCCACTTCTTCACTTTCTCCTCATTCCTCCTCTTCTTTTTTCATTTTTCTTTTTCTTCTCTTCCATCCTCCTCTTCTCCTTCTTTCTTCACCTTCCTCCTTCTTCCTTCCTCCACTTCTTCACTTTCTCCTCATTCCTCCTCTTCTTTTTTTCATTTTTCTTTTTCTCCTCCTCCATCCTCCTCTTCTCCTTCTTTCTTCACCTCCCCCTTCTTCCTTCTCTTCTTCTTCCTTCCTCCACTTCTTCTCTTTCTCCTCATTCCTCCTCTTCTTTTTTTTCATTTTCCTTTTTCTTCTCTTCTATCCTCCTCTTCTCCTTCTTTCTTCACCTTCTCCTTCTTCCTTCCTCCACTTCTTCGCTTTCTCCTCATTCCTCCTCTTCTTTTTTTCATTTTTCTTTTTCTCCTCCTCCATCCTCCTCTTCTCCTTCTTTCTTCACCTACCTCCTTCTTCCTTCCTCCACTTCTTTACTTTCTCCTCATTCCTCCTCTTCTTTTTTTCATTTTTCTTTTTCTCCTCCTCCATCCTCCTCTTCTCCTTCTTTCTGTACCTTCCTCCTTCTTCCTTCCTCCACTTCTTCACTTTCTCCTCATTCCTCCTCTTCTTTTTTTCATTTTTCTTTTTCTTCTCTTCCATCCTCATCTTATCCTTCTTTCTTCACCTTCCTCCTTCCTTCCTCCACTTCTTCACTTTCTCCTCATTCCTCCTCTTCTTTTTTTCATTTTTCTTTTTCTCCTCCTCCATCCTCCTCTTCTCCTTCTTTCTTCACCTTCCTCCTTCTTCCTTCCTCCACTTCTTTACTTTTTCCTCATTCCTCCTCTTCTTTTTTTTCATTTTTCTTTTCTTCTCCTCCATCCTCCTCTTCTCCTTCTTTCTTTACCTTCCTCCTTCTTCCTTCCTCCACTTCTTCACTTTCTCCTCATTCCTCCTCTTCTTTTTTTCATTTTTCTTTTTCTTCTCTTCCATCCTCCTCTTCTCCTTCTTTCTTCACCTTCCTCCTTCCTTCCTCCACTTCTTCACTTTCTCCTCATTCCTCCTCTTCTTTTTTTCATTTTTCTTTTTCTCCTCCTCCATCCTCCTCTTCTCCTTCTTTCTTCACCTTCCTCCTTCTTCCTTCCTCCACTTTTTCACTTTCTCCTCATTCCTCCTCTTCTTTTTTTCATTTTTCTTTTTCTCCTCCATCCTCCTCTTCTCCTTCTTTCTTCACCTTCCTCCTTCTTCTTTCTCTTCTGCTTCCTTCCTCCACTTCTTCTCTTTCTCCTCATTCCTCCTCTTCTTTTTTTCATTTTTCTTTTTCTTCTCTTCCATCCTCCTCTTCTCCTTCTTTCTTCATCTTCCTCCTTCTTCCTTTCTCCACTTCTTCACTTTCTCCTCATTCCTCCTCTTCTTTTTTTCATTTTTCTTTTTCTCCTCCTCCATCTTCCTCTTCTCCTTCTTTCTTCACCTTCCTCCTTCTTCCTTCTCTTCTGCTTCCTTCCTCCACTTCTTCTCTTTCTCCTCATTCCTCCTCTTCTTTTTTCATTTTTCTTTTTCTTCTCCTCCAACCTCCTCTTCCCCTTCTTTCTTTACCTTCCTCTTTCTTCCTTCTCTTCTTCTTCCTTCCTCCACTTCTTCACTTGCTCCTCGTTCCTCCTCTTCTTTTTTTCATTTTTCTTTTTCTCCTCCTCCATTCTCCTCTTCTCCTTCTTTCTTCACCTTCCTCCTACTTCCTTCTCTTCTTCCTTCCTCCACTTCTTCACTTTCTCCTCGTTCCTCCTCTTCTTTTTTCATTTTTCTTTTTCTTCTCCATCCTCCTCTTCTCCTTCTTTCTTTACCTTCCTCCTTCCTTCTCTTCTTCTTCCTTCCTCCAATTCTTCTCTTTCTCCTCATTCCTCCTCTTCTTTTTTTCATTTTTCTTTTTCTCCTCCTCCATCCTCCTCTTCTCCTTCTTTCTTCACCTTCCTCCTTCTTCCTTCTCTTCTTCTTCCTTCCTCCACTTCTTCGCTTTCTCCTCATTCCTCTTCTTCTTTTTTCATTTTTCTTTTTCTTTTCCTCCATCCTCCTCTTCTCCTTCTTTCTTTACCTTCCTCTTTCTTCCTTCTCTTCTTCTTCCTTCCTCCCCTTCTTCTCTTTCTCCTCATTCCTCCTCTTCTTTTTTTCATTTTTCTTTTTCTTCTCTTCCATCCTCCTCTTCTCCTTCTTTCTTCATCTTCCTCCTTCTTCCTTCCTCCACTTCTTCACTTTCTCCTCATTCCTCCTCTTCTTTTTTTCATTTTTCTTTTTCTCCTCCTCCATCTTCCTCTTCTCCTTCTTTCTTCACCTTCCTCCTACTTCCTTCTCTTCTTCCTTCCTCCACTTCTTCACTTTCTCCTCGTTCCTCCTCTTCTTTTTTTCATTTTTCTTTTTCTTCTCTTCCATCCTCCTCTTCTCCTTCTTTCTTCATCTTCCTCCTTCTTCCTTCCTCCACTTCTTCACTTTCTCCTCATTCCTCCTCTTCTTTTTTTCATTTTTCTTTTTCTCCTCCTCCATCCTCCTCTTCTCCTTCTTTCTTCACCTTCCTCCTTCTTCCTTCCTCCACTTCTTCACTTTCTCCTCATTCCTCCTCTTCTTTTTTCCATTTTTCTTTTTCTCCTCCATCCTCCTCTTCTCCTTCTTTCTTCACCTTCCTCCTTCTTCTTTCTCTTCTGCTTCTTCCTCCACTTCTTCTCTTTCTCCTCATTCCTCCTCTTCTTTTTTTCATTTTTCTTTTTCTTCTCTTCCATCCTCCTCTTCTCCTTCTTTCTTCATCTTCCTCCTTCTTCCTTCCTCCACTTCTTCACTTTCTCCTCATTCCTCCTCTTCTTTTTTTCATTTTTCTTTTTCTCCTCCTCCATCTTCCTCTTCTCCTTCTTTCTTCACCTTCCTCCTTCTTCCTTCTCTTCTGCTTCCTTCCTCCACTTCTTCTCTTTCTCCTCATTCCTCCTCTTCTTTTTTCATTTTTCTTTTTCTTCTCCTCCAACCTCCTCTTCCCCTTCTTTCTTTACCTTCCTCTTTCTTCCTTCTCTTCTTCTTCCTTCCTCCACTTCTTCACTTTCTCCTCGTTCCTCCTCTTCTTTTTTTCATTTTCTTTTTCTCCTCCTCCATTCTCCTCTTCTCCTTCTTTCTTCACCTTCCTCCTACTTCCTTCTCTTCTTCCTTCCTCCACTTCTTCACTTTCTCCTCGTTCCTCCTCTTCTTTTTTCATTTTTCTTTTTCTTCTCCATCCTCCTCTTCTCCTTCTTTCTTTACCTTCCTCCTTCTTCCTTCTCTTCTTCCTTCCTCCACTTCTTCTCTTTCTCCTCATTCCTCTTCTTTTTTTCATTTTTCTTTTTCTTTTCCTCCATCCTCCTCTTCTCCTTCTTTCTTCACCTTCCTCCTTCTTCCTTCTCTTCTTCTTCCTTCCTCCACTTCTTCGCTTTCTCCTCATTCCTCTTCTTCTTTTTTCATTTTTCTTTTTCTTTTCCTCCATCCTCCTCTTCTCCTTCTTTCTTTACCTTCCTCTTTCTTCCTTCTCTTCTTCTTCCTTCCTCCCCTTCTTCTCTTTCTCCTCATTCCCCCTCTTCTTTTTTTCATTTTTCTTTTTCTTCTCTTCCATCCTCCTCTTCTCCTTCTTTCTTCATCTTCCTCCTTCTTCCTTCCTCCACTTCTTCACTTTCTCCTCATTCCTCCTCTTCTTTTTTTCATTTTTCTTTTTCTCCTCCTCCATCCTCCTCTTCTCCTTCTTTCTTCACCTTCCTCCTTCTTCCTTCCTCCACTTCTTCACTTTCTCCTCATTCCTCCTCTTCTTTTTTCCATTTTTCTTTTTCTCCTCCATCCTCCTCTTCTCCTTCTTTCTTCACCTTCCTCCTTCTTCTTTCTCTTCTGCTTCTTCCTCCACTTCTTCTCTTTCTCCTCATTCCTCCTCTTCTTTTTTTCATTTTTCTTTTTCTTCTCTTCCATCCTCCTCTTCTCCTTCTTTCTTCATCTTCCTCCTTCTTCCTTCCTCCACTTCTTCACTTTCTCCTCATTCCTCCTCTTCTTTTTTCCATTTTTCTTTTTCTCCTCCATCCTCCTCTTCTCCTTCTTTCTTCACCTTCCTCCTTCTTCTTTCTCTTCTGCTTCTTCCTCCACTTCTTCACTTTCTCCTCATTCCTCCTCTTCTTTTTTCATTTTTCTTTTTCTCCTCCTCCATCTTCCTCTTCTCCTTCTTTCTTCGCCTTCCTCCTTCTTCCTTCTCTTCTGCTTCCTTCCTCCACTTCTTCTCTTTCTCCTCATTCCTCCTCTTCTTTTTTTCATTTTTCTTTTTCTTCTCTTCCATTCTCCTCTTCTCCTTCTTTCTTCACCTTCCTCCTACTTCCTTCTCTTCTTCCTTCCTCCACTTCTTCACTTTCTCCTCGTTCCTCCTCTTCTTTTTTCATTTTTCTTTTTCTTCTCCATCCTCCTCTTCTCCTTCTTTCTTTACCTTCCTCCTTCTTCCTTCTCTTCTTCCTTCCTCCACTTCTTCTCTTTCTCCTCATTCCTCTTCTTTTTTTCATTTTTCTTTTTCTTTTCCTCCATCCTCCTCTTCTCCTTCTTTCTTCACCTTCCTCCTTCTTCCTTCTCTTCTTCTTCCTTCCTCCACTTCTTCGCTTTCTCCTCATTCCTCTTCTTCTTTTTTCATTTTTCTTTTTCTTTTCCTCCATCCTACTCTTCTCCTTCTTTCTTTACCTTCCTCTTTCTTCCTTCTCTTCTTCTTCCTTCCTCCACTTCTTCTCTTTCTCCTCATTCCTCCTCTTCTTTTTTCATTTTTCTTTTTCTTCTCCTCCAACCTCCTCTTCTCCTCCTTTCTTTACCTTCCTCCTTCTTCCTGCTCTTCTTCTTCCTCCCTCCCCTTCTTCTCTTTCTCCTCATTCCTCTTCTTTTTTTCATTTTTCTTTTTCTTCTCCTCCATCCTCCTCTTCTCCTTCTTTCTTTACCTTCCTCCTTCTTCCTTCTCTTCTTCTTCCTTCCTCCACCTCTTCTCTTTCTCCTCATTCCTCCTCTTCTTTTTTCATTTTTCTTTTTCTTCTCCTCCATCCTCCTCTTCTCCTTCTTTCTTCACCTTCCTCCTCTTCTTCCTTCCTCCACTTCTTCACTTTCTCCTCGTTCCTCCTCTTCTTTTTTTCATTTTTTTTCTTCTCCTCCATCCTCCTCTTCTCCTTCTTTCTTTACCATCCTCCTTCTTCCTTCTCTTCTTCTTCCTTCCTCCACTTCTTCTCTTTCTCCTCATTCCTCCTCTTCTTTTTTCATTTTTCTTTTTCTTCTCCTCCATCCTCCTCTTCTCCTTCTTTCTTCACCTTCCTCCTTTTCTTCCTTCCTCCACTTCTTTGCTTTCTCCTCATTCCTCTTCTTTTTTCATTTTTCTTTTTCTTCTCCTCCAACCTCCTCTTTCCCTTCTTTCTTCACCTTCCTCCTTCTTCCTTCTCTTCTTCTTCCTTCCTTCACTTCTTTGCTTTCTCCTCATTCCTCTTCTTCTTTTTTCTTTTTCTTTTCCTCCATCCTCCTCTTCTCCTTCTTTCTTTACCTTCCTCCTTCTTCCTGCTCTTCTTCTTCCTTCCTCCCCTTCTTCTCTTTCTCCTCATTCCTCTTCTTTTTTTTTCATTTTTCTTTTTCTTCTCCTCCATCCTCCTCTTCTCCTTCTTTCTTTACCTTCCTCCTTCTTCCTTCTCTTCTTCCTTCCTCCACTTCTTCGCTTTCTCCTCATTCCTCCTCTTCTTTTTTTTTCATTTTTTTCTTCTCCTCCATCCTCCTCTTCTCCTTCTTCCTTCTCTTCTTCTTCCTTCCTCCACTTCTTCTCTTTCTCCTCATTCCTCCTCTTCTTTTTCCCATTTTTCTTTTTCTTCTCCTCCATCCTCCCCTTCTCCTTCTTTCTTCACCTTCCTCCTTCTTCCTTCTCTTTTTCTTCCTTCTTCCTCTTCTTCTCTTTCTCCTCATTCCTCTTCTTTTTTTCATTTTTCTTTTTCTTCTCCTCCATCCTCCTCTTCTCCTTCTTTCTTCACTTTCTTCCTTCTTCCTTCTCTTCTTCTTCCTTCTTTCCCTTTCTTTTTCTCCTCATTCCTCCTCTTCTTTTTTTCATTTTTCTTTTTCTTCTCCTCCATCTTCCCTTCCTTCCCTGCTTTCCCGACCCTCTTGTGGAGCATCTGAAATCTCAGCCTCTTGCTGGAACTCCAGCTTTAATTTAGTTGAGTCTGACGTTTGGACAGCCCAGTCTCCTTCTAAGTTGGGAAGGGGCACCACAGAACTGCCTCTTTCAAAGGCTTTGGTCAAAGAGAAGGGTTTCAATGAAAATGTTCTTGCTGCTTCTGCTGCAGTTTTCCCCATTTCACTTCCATTCAGGGGAATGATCCATTGATCATTGATAGAAACATAGAAGACTGACGGCAGAAAAAGACCTCATGGTCCATCTAGTCTGCCCTTATACTATTTTCTGTATTTTATCTTAGGATGGATATATGTTTATCCCAGGCATGTTTAAATTCAGTTCCTGTGGATTTATCAACCACGTCTGCTGGAAGTTTGTTCCAAGGATCTACTACTCTTTCAGTAAAATAATATTTTCTCATGCTGCTTTTGATCTTTCCCCCAACTAACTTCAGATTGTGTCTCCTTGTTCTTGTGTTCACTTTCCTATTAGTGAACACAAGAACAAGGGGACACAATCTGAAGTTAGTTGGGGGAAAGATCAAAATCCAGGGTTCCATTTATGTCAAAGCAAATGAGTGCTTGAATGATATTGGGCTGGGTTTAGTTCCTGGTGCATCAGCAATGTCTTTCGGTTGAATCCAAGAAGTGTGCTATTCTCTATTACTGCTCCTCTTTTTGGAACTAGGACAACATCCCCATCCCCGAGGTTTCAGTTTAATCCCTAACCTATCTTCCCCTTGGAGGGTATTAAACACCTATATTTTCCCCCAGGGCTTGGGAGCCTCTTTTCAGGCACCAGCTTTTGTTGCATCAAAATCAGTTCCAGAAGCACACACAGATGACTGATTCAGCTGATTCATTAACTTCTTATAAATATAGTAATATAATATACATTGTTCAAAAATATAAAGGGAACACTCAAAGAACACATCCTAGATCTGAATGAATGCAATATTCTCATTGAATACTTCGTTCTATACAAAGTTGAATGTATAACTTCTTTATAAATATAGTAATATAATATATAAATTTACAATACCATTAGCAGAGATCTTCAATGTAGCAACAGTTAAAAGTAAAACACAAGCAGCTTCTAGTTCAGAGAACAGAGTGGACCTGGAGCCAGGTCCAGCCTTAAGTTTTCAGTTTCGATTCTCTGCACAGACTCAAAAGTATTTAACTCCCATTGGCTGACTTAGTTGCTATGCCTTATTCATTGGCTGACCTTGTTACCACTGGCTCTCTCAGTCGTGAATATTGTAACAAAATGCACCTTTTGAAATGGGGTCCAGGAGAACTTGCTGCGGCCAACTCTCCATGGCCAACTTCCTGCGGGACAAGAGTTAGAATAAAATTGAAGAAATTGAGGAATAGAATCATTAAAGAAAGGATGTCGAGGGAGGGACAAAATGAAAGGTGAATGGCAAAAACTAAAATTATTTTTAAATGATTTTATGTAATGAAATTCAACTGTTGAATTGTCCTGTCGCCAGTTGGCCGTGGCAAGTTATCCCGTAAGCGAGTTTTCCAAGGTGAATTGATTCTGGCAAGATGGCCGTGGCGAGTTGGCTGTAACAAGTTGTCCCAATCCGTTCAAAATGAGCTCATTAAAGCTTATCCCTTCCTGTCATTGATTGGCTTCCCTTGTGGTTTTCTCTAACAACCTTTCTTGTTGTTGTCTCTCTTTATACAACCTAGGAT
This sequence comes from Erythrolamprus reginae, assembly GCF_031021105.1. Taxonomy (NCBI): domain Eukaryota; kingdom Metazoa; phylum Chordata; class Lepidosauria; order Squamata; family Dipsadidae; genus Erythrolamprus; species Erythrolamprus reginae. Next base: position 122,457 of record NW_027248505.1, read on the forward strand.
TCAAGAAAGGAGACGATAAGCCAAAGAATGACCCTCCTTGTGAGTAAATTATTACCAAATGTTTTGCTTTTTTAATGTTTTGAATCTGAGAATCAAGTCAGGCTGTGAGTTGAGAGCAAACCCTAGCAAAGATGTCAGTGAAAATGATGGGCAGGTGGAGTAGGGGGACGGTCCAGATTCAAAATTTTCTGAGGGACATAAAATTATTAAGGGCTGCTTGGAGCCCCCCAGGTAGGTTTGTTTGTTTATTAGATTTTTATTGCACTCTTTCAGCCTTGTTCTGGCCTCATCAGATAGCAAAAACATATGATGACCTTGCAGGTCATCTAGTGCAGGGGTCCCCAACCACCGGGCCGCGGACCAGTACCGGGCCGCGGGGCATGTTGCACCGGTCCATGGAGTCAGCAGCTACCGGCCCTCATCCCGCCACCCCCTCCCTCCAGCGCTTCGCCTCACGCTGGGCAAGAGGCTTCGGGAGGCAGGTTCTGCCGGCCACAGGACGATGGACGGGACAGAGGGGCGGGAAGGACCGAGAGGCTCAAGCCTCTTTTGGCTTCTGCGGCGGGGCGCTTTTGCGTTTTTGGCTGGGGGGAGGCAGGAGGACCAGCCTGACCCCCTCTCTCCAGCGCTTAGCTCTTGCTGGGCAAGAGGGCTTGGGAGGCAGGTTCTGCCAGCAACAGGGCGATGGTGGGAAAGATGCTTAATCCCGCCCCCAACCACACCCCTTTCCGCCCCCACCGGGCCATAGAAAAATTGTCTTGCTGAAACTGGTCCCTGGTGGAAAAAACGTTGGGGACCACTGATCTAGTGCAACCCCCTGCCCAAGCAGGGACCCTACACGTGCCTCTACCTAGGATCAAACTCACAACCACCTCATTGTGAGGCAAGAGCTTCACCTCTAGGCTTGGTTGAAGCTCTCCAATATGATTTCATTCATATTGGCCTTCTCTTAATCTTTTTGTTTTCCCCTACAGGTACACGTTCACTTATAACCAGTTCTTGAGTAATCGTTTGAAGATAGAATGGATCTCCTCGGGGATACTTCCAAAATGGTGAAGGCTGTCCACCTCCCCCACCATTTCGTAGCATTTATGGGTTGAGAGCAAACCCTAGCAAAGATGTCAGTGAAAATGATGGGCAGGTGGAGTAGGGGGACGGTCCAGATTCAAAATTTTCTGAGGGACATAAAATTATTACGGGTTGCTTGGAGCCCCTCAGGTAGTTTTCTTTGTTTATTAGATTTTTATCGCACCTTTATAAGTAACATCTCCAACAAACATTCCTCATCCTATTTTCTTCACAACAACAACAACCCTGTGAGGTAGATTGGGCTGAAAGAGAGCAACAGGCCCCAGCAAGCTTTCATGCAACTCACCATCTTCTGGTTTCCAGCCTGGGGCCTTCAATACTAGACCAAGCTGGCTATAGTTTGGAGCCCCTCCAACCAACTGCTCTGCAGTGACTATTTGGCTCCAAGTCTGTCATTTTAAACTAGGGATGGTCTAAAACTGTGGCCCCTTTATGATTTGTGGACTTCAACTCCCAGAATTCCCATGTCGTTCCGGAAGGGCTGAAGGGCTCTTTTTGGCAGCCTTATAAGAGGTAACATGCCTGCTAAATGTTGGAAATGTAATCAGATACCGGGTTTGTATTATCATATGTGGTAGACATGTCCAAAGGCAAAAAAAAAATATTGAACAAAAATACATACATGGTAAAACAACATATAGAAAATATGGTAAAACAACATACAGATTTAAAACCAGAAATATTTTGGGGTATCTTACCAGAAAAATACAATAATGGAAATACATATTTAATTTTACACGTGCTAACAGTGGCTAGAATTGGGTTTGCACAACAGTAGAAGAACGAAGAAATCCCTATGGATGAAAGTGTAATTAAAAAAAATATTCGAATGTACAGAAATGAATAAATTAAAAGTAAGGAGAAGGAAGAAACAGAATATTTTTTGACACGGGATTTGTTTTACCAATGGCTGACTGATAGAAACAGAAGTTACAAAATTAAAAGCTTAAGAGAATTATTAATTATATAAACGTAGACTCCCCGAGTTTACGCAGAGGGGCGGCATACAAATCTAATAAATAAAGGTTTACTAAAATGGATAAGCAAATACTATTATTAAAGGGAACACCCAAAGATCTGAATGAATGAAATATTCTCATTGAATACTTCATTCTGTACAAAGTTGAATGTGCACAACAGCATGCGAAATTGATTATCAATAAGTGTTGCTTCCTAAGTGGACAGTTTGATTTCACAGAAGCTTGATTTACTTGGAGTTATATTGTGTTGTTTAAGTGTTCCTTTTATTATTATTTTTGAGCAGTTTATAAAACTGATGAGCATGATGTTGGCCACTGTTCCTTTTCTGGTCTCCTGTGAATTTCAATTAAATAAATTTGGGGAAACATACTCTAGTTTGGTTCCCGGTGACTGCATGGGTCAAAGAAGGCTTCTTGCTCTCCTTTAACAGATTAATAGTTGGAATGGATCTTGCAGGTCATCTAGTCCAACCCCCTGCCCAAGCAGGAGACCCTACCTAGGATCGAACTCACTACCTCCTGATTGTGAGGCAAGAGCTCCACCTCTAGGCTTGGTTGAAGCTCTCCAAGATGATTTCAGTCATCTTAGCCTTCTCTTCATCTTTTTGTTTTCCCCTACAGGTACAAGTTCACTTATGACCAATTGTTGAGTAATTGTTTGAAGATAGAACGAACCTCCTCAGGGATACTTAAAACCTGCTTCCAAAATGGCGAAAACTGCCCACTTTTCCCACCACTTCGTAGCATTTATGGGTGTTTACAACTTCCTGCAGCCACAGGACCATGTTTTACGATGCTTTTGTCAAAAGCCAGCGTTTACTTGCATTTTTCAGCAAAAGCAAAACCAATAAGGATCAAATAATACATTTAAGGAGGAGAAAAGGAGTTGGGGGAAAGAGTAGACAGTGAGATGAAAAGAAAAGAAGATGGGTGTTGTATCCTTACAAGAATCAACTTCAGACTCTCTGAGTAAGTAACGGTTCTTTTTATTAGAGCAGAAGGTAACGGTTCACAGAATGGAAACAAGACAACAACAACATGGCCGTGCCTGGCAGCTATATATATCCCGGGCTGCCAGGCTGAGCCAACCAATCACCTTGAAGTATTTTCCCGCCCAAGGAATATGGGGCGGGTACAAGGCCTAACTGTCCTCTGGACACAACAATGGGGAAAAGAAAAAAGATACTAAGCTAAGGAAGTGGAGACGGAAAAAATACATATATAAAAAGGAAAGAGTAGAAAAATTAAAACAAAATGGATGATAGAAGACCAGAGACTGTCTGCTGTTTTGTTTGTTTTATCCGTAAAAGAATTAAATTAGATTTTAACGGTGATAAGATAAGAGAGACTGCGGGAACTGGGCATGGATAGCCTAGGAATCCTTCAATTCAGTTACTGTGGATTTATCTACCACGTCTGCTGGAAGTTTGTTCCAAGGATCTACTACTCTTTCAGTGAAATAATATTTTCTCATGTTGCTTTTGATCTTTCCCCCAACTAACTAAAAGGGCTGGCTCTCAGACAGCCTTTTCTGGATTGTAAATACAGTAGTACCTCTAGATACGAGCTGCTCCACATGCGAGTATTTCAAGATACGAGCCACGAGGGGAGAGAAATTTCTGTTCTAGACCCGAGCTGAAATTCGGGATACGAGCCGAGCGTCCACTAGGTGGTGCAAGAATCCTTGCTTTTGGTTATCTCGGAGGGGAAAAACAAAGTCTAAAGCGATTTGTTCCAGATACGAGTTGCTCGACATACAAGCTCCCTTCTGGAACCAATTATACTTGTATCTAGGGGTACTACTGTAGTTGCCAAATAAAGAGCTGTTGTTTTGAAACCACTTTTCTGCCTCTTCCATTCACCCTATCTAACCCTGGCGACAAAGGTGGGATTGGAAGGCAGATAGACCAGAAATGAGTTGACAGCCTCGCAATCCATCCGTAAGCAATATTGGAAAAATAAATTTATCGTCCTTTTCACGCAATGAAGGAAAATGTAACTTGCCGCCTAGGAGCGGACTGCCTATAGATGTAGTCTTTCTCTGGATGAATGCAATGAAAGATGGGATTCATTTATACAGAATGCCGTGTGTTAAAAAATAGATAAAAGTGTCAAAGAATGTATTTATGAAATTATATAATTTTGCCTTCGCAAGTATGTGTAGAATTATAATGTGACATGTTTTATTTAGTTGTTTTTGTTCTGGCTATTTACATTTTTTTCCCCTTTCTTCAATCATATATGCACCCCTGTTGCTGTTATTTTTGTGTTTTGTTGTTTATTTTGTACAAATAAAAACTGCACATTATCAACCAGTATATCAGTGTCATGTGAATGCTTAACTTAGAGCTTCTCCCTTTCAGAATGCATTCCCCGATTAAGAAAACCTACTGCTCAACAGGTTGATTGTGGAAATTAATGGCACTGTAGAATAGAATGGAATTGGAATTAGAATTAGAATAGAATATATATGGAAGACATATATGGAAGTTTATTTACCACAGGGGGCATACAGGTGTGGACAGAAAAATGGAAACACCTTGAAAAATCATCAAAATATCTTTTAAGATGGTGTTGGTCCACCTTTTGCAGCAAATACAGCCTCAATTCTCCGAGGTATTGATTCATACAAATTGTGAATTGTTTTCAAAGGAATTTTAGCCCAGTTAAAGCACCCTCCAGTTCTTTTAGAGACGATGGTGGTGGAAATCGACTTCTTACTTGAATCTCTAAAATTGACCATAAATGCTCAATAATGTTGAAGTCTGGTGATTGTGGTGGCCAGATGAGATGCTGAACTTCATTAGAATGTTCCTCAAGCCATTCTTTAACAATTCTTGCTCTATGGATTGGTGCATTATCATCTTGAAAGATGGCATCCCCCTCTGGAAACAGTTCTTGAACCATAGGATGAATTTGGTCAGCCAAAATTCCTAAATAGTGATGGGTGTTAATGCTTCTATGAGGGAAATCGTTGGCCCGGTGGATTTCCAAGAAATAGCATCCCAGATCATCACTGAACCCCCATGTTTGACAGGAGAAGGCAGTCCGGATGAAATGTTTATTTTGGTTGTCTCCAAACGTAAACACGGCCGGAGGTGAGAAAAATGATGACTCATCAGAGAAAATCACATTTTGCCACTGCTCGAGGGACCATTTTTGGTGGTTTCCACACCACTCTAAACACTTTGAAACATTTGTCTTTGAGAGCAGAGGTTTTCTAATTGCAGCTCTTCCATGGAATCCAGATTTGTGAAGCTCCCTTCAAACACATTTTGTGGAAACTGGGTTCTGTACGTGTCTATTGAGCTCTGCAGTGATTTTAGGAGCTGTGGTCTTGCGATCCATTCTAACAATTCGCTTTAGAGTCCAACGGTCTCTCTCAGACAACTTCGACTTTCGACCAGACCTGTGCTTGGCTGAGGACATTTTCCCTTCTTTTTCAAAAGTAGTCATTACTTTTGAGACATTACCTCTTGAAACGCCAAACATTCGGGCACTTTCTGTTACACTAGCGCCCGCCATTCGAGCACCAACAATTTGGCCTCTGAAAGTCTGAGAGGTCTGCCATTTCTAGAAGGTTATAACCAATTTCCTTAAATTTCCTTAAATTTCTGTAAAAAAAAAAGTAGTTTAAAAAACCACAAATAACAGAATTAAAAAAACCCATAAAATATGTCAAGTTTTGGTTGATTTGAACATGTTCAAACATTATGATGCCAAAAAGTCAAGTGTCTCCATTTTTTTTGTCCACACCCTGTATATGGAGTTCTCCAGCCACCCTGGTCATACAGAAAAAGTTACTTGGATACGCAGCAAACATTTCTAACCAATGGAAAAAGAAAGATGACCAGTTGTCATGATTGATACGACTCTAGCTGAGTGACAAAGAATCGTCTGAAACTGTTGTAACAAAATTGGAAAAGAGCTTTGAGGTCTTCCAGTCCAATCCTCTGCTCAGGCAGGAACCCTATACCAGGGGGTGTTTCTCACAGTTTGGACTGGATCTCCCGAACAGTAGCGACTCTGGTGACGTCAAGGATCCGATTCGTTCAGTGTTGGTCCATGAGCGCCACCATCTTTTTTTTGAAATTTTTGGTTAATTTTACTGTGTTTCTTTTTTTATATATATAAAACTTTATTAATTTTCTTAAATTTCACATACAAACTTACAAACATTTAACACATAGTAGGGGTTACAGTTACCCCTCTCATCTTAGAAGATTCATTTTTAATACAGAAAAAGAATATGTTCTTAATTCATTAAGTCAACATATTAATCTAAATGAAAAGAATATTGTTCAAACATTCTAATAATATAGAAGTTAAGTTAATAAAAAAAGAAAAAATATAAAATCATTTTGGCATATTCATACATTTCTCATATTGTTCAATTTTTATTTTTATCTATCCACTTATAAACTTTATTCCAAATAGTATAAAATTCAGATTCTTCTTGGTCATTCAACCTTCTTGTCATCATATCCATCTCTGCATTTTACTGTGTTTCGATGGCTTCTCCTTTTTTGCTGCTTGAAGAAAGGCCCTCCCATCTGCCCCCAGATTAATACTTTTACCTTTATTTCTTCGTCCACTGATCACCTCCTCAGCTGTGTTTTGGGTCGATTCCAGATACTGGACTTGCACGGAAATAAAATTACATGAGGGTACACAAGTGCGAGCAGAGCACACACACTTGCAAAGTGGTGGCGAAGTTAAGCGGAACCCACCCTTACCCTACACCACTTCAGACAAATGGTTATCCAACATCTTAATAATAATAATAATAATAATAATTATTATTATTATTATTATTATAATTTATTAGATTTGTATGCCGCCCCTCTCTGAAGACTCAGGGCGGCTGACAACAATAATCAGACAATATAACATTGCAACAAACCTAATATTAAAAGAAAACAATATATAAAACCCCAAAAATTAAAAACCATGCAACACATACATACCAAAAATATAAAAGCCTAGGGGAGGTGTCTCAGTTCCCCCATACCTGGCGATATAGGTGGGTCTTGAGTAATTTACGAAAGACAAGGAGGGTGGGGGCCGTTCTAATCTCTGGGGGGAGTTGATTCCAGAGGGCCGGGGCCGCCACAGAGAAGGCTCTTCCCCTGGGGCCCACCAAATGTTTGGTCGACGGGACCCGGAGAAGGCCAACTCTGTGGGACCTTATCGGCTGCTGGGATTTGTGCGATAGAAGGTGGTTCCGAAGGTTTTCTAGTCCACTGCCATGTAGAGCTTTAAAGGTCATTACCAACACCGGTGACCGGAAACTGATAGGCAGCCAGTGCAGGCCACGGAGTATTGTAGAAACGTGGGCGAATCTGGGAATCCCCACGATAGCTCTCTTAAAAACTTCCAGCGTTGGACCATTCACAACTTCTAGAGGAAAGCTGTTCCACTGATTAATTGTTCCAACTGTCAGGAAATTTCTCCTAAGTTCTAAGTTGCTTCTCTCCTTGTTTAATTTCCATCCCTTGCTTCTTGCTCTACCCTCAGATGCTATGGAGAATAGTTTGACTCCCTCTTCTTTGTGGCAACCCCTGAGATATTGGAATACTGCTATCATGTTTCCCTTAGAAAGTATGTAGAGAAGAGCACAAGGATGATTAGGTGACTGGAGGCTAAAACATGAAGAACAGTTGCAGGAACTGGGTATGTCGAGTTCAATGAAAAGTAGGAGTGTTCCAATATCTCAGGGGTTGCCACAAAGAAGAGGGAGTCAATCTATCCATAGCACCTGAGAGTAGAACAAGAAGCAATGAGTGGAAATTAAAGGAGAAGCAACTTAGAATTAAGGAGAAATGTCCCGACAGTTAAAACAATCAACGGAACAGCTTGTCTGCAGAAGTAATGAATGCTTCAACATTGGGAGTTTGAAGATGTTGGATACTCATTTGTCTGAAGTGGTATAGAGTTTCCTGCCTAAGCAGGGGGTTGAATCTCCAAGACCTCTTCCAACTCTCTTATGATTATATGTGTGTTCTGTCGGGCTCTCTGATAGAATCCTCCCAAAAATCCACAGGTACAAATTTCAGACACACACACGTTTGAAAATTCAAAACAATGTTCTTTATAATGAAAATTCACTTAAACCAAGCCCTCTTTTGGTATAGCAAAGAGCACTCGTCTCCAAACAAACTGGTAATCTGTACAAGTCCCTTATCAGTTCTGTTATACTTAGCTTGCAGCTGTGAGGCAATTCACAGTCCTTCTTCTTTCACAAAGTGAAACACACTTTGCTCTGGTTAAGTTTCAAAGTGGGGAAAAATCAGCACACAAAAGGTCAAAGTCAGTAAAGCAGTCACGAAACACAAGGATCAGATAATCCTCCACAATGGCCAAACCCACAGGCTGCTATTTATAGCAGCCTCACTAATTACCACAGTCCCACCCAACCACAGGTGGCCTCATTTTCTTTGATAATAATCTCTCAGTTGTTGTTGCCTATGCATCGCTCTCCGCATGCGTGGCTGTATCATTAACTCTTGTTCTGAATCCAAGGAGGAGCTAGATAATTGATCTCCTGAGCTGTCTGCCACACTCTCCTCCCTGTCACTCATGTCTTCTTGGTCAGAGGAGCCTTCATCAGCAGATTCCACGGGGGGCGGGGCAAAACAGGCCTGCAGCATGTGGATGTCTCCCCCACATCCACAGTCCTTGGGGCAGGAGCTGGGCCAGAGCTAACCACAACAATGTGTATGTATATGTACATATTTATTTAATTGGATTTGTATGCTGCCCCTCTCCAAGGACTCAGGCTGGCTCACAGCATATACAAAAACAGGACAATAATATAAATCCAATTAATGCTGCATTAAAAACAACCCTTCAATTCAGTTAAAAGAAAGGAAAACCTATCCAACCAATCATTCAACACTTCATACTTAAAACATTCATTGATCAGGGGGAAGATCTAAAAGTCCCAAGCCTGGCGGGAAAGATGAGTTTTAAAGCTCTTTCGGAAGGCGAGGAGGGTGGCGGCAGTACGAATCTCTGGGGGGAGCTGACTCCAGAAGGTTGGGGCTCCCACAGAGAAGGCTCTTCCGCTAGGTCCCGCCAGCAGACATTGTTTGGTCGACGGGACCCTAAGGAGGCCAACTCTGTGGGACCTCACAGGTCGCTGGGATTGTATAGCATATGTACATGGGTACATATTTATTTGGAAAGCGGGCATCAGACTTTCATTTTTTTAATGTCTGCCAGTGTGTTCACAGAAAAGTGACAACAAAGATTGTAGTCACTGACAACTTTCAAACATAAGCTTGAAAGGAGGCTCCTGCAACCCTGAGCTGCAAATCTTTCCCCCTTATTGCAAATCTTTCCCTCGTTATTAAATTAATCCTCCCTTTTCCATCCGCAAAATACAACGAGTTTCAACCTAGCGCAGCGCTCAATCACAAAAAAGGAAGTTTGACCTTAAGCCAGCTTACTATGCTGTGCCAAGGCCACCGCTTGCCTGCCTGCCCGAGTCGTCTGAACGCGAATACTATTTCTGCCGCCCGCCCAGCCTCCATTTTGAGCCATTCTAATCTGCACAAGGCAGTTTTCCCGTCTGGATTCCATCAGACCACAACTCTCAGGTGTTAACCGCTTCTCCCCCTAGTCCCGCCCCCCCCCCCTGATTTTTACGTCACGCTCGACACGCCCTCCCAGGGTGGACTCGTTAATAATTCAAAGAGATTTTCCCGCGTTGCCAGGACGTCAGGGGAATCCCGGTTCGGAATCGGGAGCGCCTGCGCAATCGGGGGCGTTTGGTTACAAGCAGGTTCGCGACGGGACCGCCGAAGCGATGGAGCCGCCTTGGGGGCTCATCTGGCTTCTCCTGGCCGCCGCTTCCTGCCTTCTGGAGGGCAAACGCAATGAGTACCGTCACCTGTGGTTTATGTAGTTGGAGGGGTGCAACTAGCTGAAACTCGGGTCAGGAGAAGCTGGGTAGGTGGGTCACAAGGTCGTCTGGATACGGGCGGGGGTGGGTGGGGGGACAACCTGCGATCGGATCCCAGTTCTTGACTTCTTTTGTGTCCCAACGGAAATCCCTGAAGGTGGCAGTAGAGTAGAAAAGTAGAGTAGGGCAGGGGTCCACTCCTCAACCTTTTGGACCTCAGGGACCTCAGGTCATAATTTTAAATCCCAGGGACCCTAATTCATAATTTATGTCCCGCTGGCAATTAGTAAGATTTTTTTAAAAAAAAAAATACATTTGTAAAATAATGATCAGAGAACTTCCATTATACAGTATTAATATGAAATGCATCCATTTAGAAGACTGACGGCAGAAAAAGACCTCATGATCCATCTAGTCTGCCCTTTTACTATTTCCTGTATTTTATCTTACAATGGATATATGTTTATCCCAGGCATGTTTAAATTCGGTTACTGTGGATTTACCAACCACGTCTGCTGGAAGTTTGTTCCAAGGATCTACTACTCTTTCAGTAAAATAATATTTTCTCATGTTGCCTTTGATCTTTCCCCCAACTAACTTCAGATTGTGTCCCCTTGTTCTTGTGTTCACTTTCATGTTAAAAACACTTCCCTCCTGAACCCTATTTAACCCTTTAACATATTTAAATGTTTCGATCATGTCCCCCCTTTTCCTTCTGTCTTCCAGACTATACAGATTGAGTTCATTAAGTCTTTCCTGATACGTTTTATACTTAAGACCTTCCACCATTCTTGTAGCCCGTCTTTGGACCCGTTCAATTTTGTCAATATCTTTTTGTAGGTGAGGTCTCCAGAACTGAACACAGTACTCCAAATGTGGCCTCACCAGCGCTCTATATAAGGGGATCACAATCTCCCTCTTCCTTCTTGTTATACCTCTAGCTATGCAGCCAAGCATCCTAGTTGCCTTTCCTACCGCCCGACCACACTGCTCACCCATTTTGAGACTGTCAGAAATCACTACCCCTAAATCCTTCTCTTCTGAAGTTTTTGCTAACACAGAACTGCCAATGCAATACTCAGATTTAGGATTCCTTTTCCCCAAGTGCATTATTTTACATTTGGAAACATTAAACTGCAGTTTCCATTGCTTTGACCATTTATCTAGTAACATAACAAAATTATTTAACATAACAAAATTATAAATGCATATTTAATTATAGCAGAATCTTTAAAGGTTGTTTAATTGTAACAAAATTATTAACAGTAGTGTAATTATTACAAAATAATTGACTCTTATTTGATGGTGGCTTGCTGATGTTGTTGGGAAAGTCAGTCCCTATTATTATTGTTATTATTATTATTATTATTATTATTATTATTATTTAGATTTGTATGCCACCCCTGTCCGTAGACTCGGGACATATCTGGCCCAGCAGCCAAGATTTCTTCATGGACCACCCACATTTTCCCATGGACCACCAGTCAATAGATTGGTGACCTGTGGAGTAGAGCAGTGTTTCCCAACCTTGGCAACTTGAAGGTATTTGGACTTCAACTCCCAGAATTCCCCAGCCGTGCTGGCTGGGGAATTCTGGGAGTTGAAGTCCAGATATCTTCAAGTTGCCAAGGTTGGGAAACACTGGAGTAGAATGTAGAGTAGAACACCATGGAGGTCCTCTAGTCCTCTTCTTTTTTTAAAAAAAAATTCTTTTTATTGATTTTTAATATTTACATAATACCTTCCAATACTTTCAGGTGGTTTAACATCCATATATTTACATTACATTACATTGATTGTTCATTTTTACATTTGTAGATTTATGATGTTCTATCACTTATTGTTGATTTGCTTTTCTTTTTTGTATCCGGTTGTACCAGTTCATCCAAATAGCATAGTAATCTGAGTCTTTTTGATCGTTCAGCTCCATGGTCAAACAGTCCATTTCTCCACATTCATATATTTTCCCGATTATCTCCTTGTCGCTTGGGATCTGCTGATTTTTCCATTTTTTTGCATAGGCTATTCTTGCGGCCAATGTTCCCTCTAATTTTTTTTCCGGTGTGGGCAGAAAAGTATAGTGTCTGGGTGGCATAGAAGTATAAATAGATAGGTGGGTGGGTGGGTGGATGGATAGATAGTTGATAGATAGATAGATAGATAGATAGATAGATAGATAGATAGATAGATAATTCCCTTCTTTTTTATTAAAAGAAATTAATAATAAAACAAAAACAAAACCTATTACTATTATAACTATCTTCTCCTCTTTTTCCATCCCTGTCTCCTCCCCACTTGTGTGTGTGTGTGTGAACTCTTGAACCATTTCCAATAACAGGTGAGGGCTATTGGACATGGTTCAAGAGTTCACACACACACACACACACACACACACACACACACACACAAAGGAGGCTGGGTTTTTTTTTCTCTGTCATTATTTGTGTGCTTTTTACCATATGCTTTAAATCAAGAGTCATTTCTCTCTTTCTCTCTCCCCTTCTTGCTCTCTCTCTCTTTTTTTCACTTTCTCTCTCCCTTTCTTTCTATCTCGCTCTGTCTGTTGCTCTCTCTCTCACTTTCTCTCTTGTTTTCTTTCTCTCTCTCTCTCTCTTGCTTGCTTTCTCTTTCACTCTTTCTATCTCTCTTGCTTGCTTTCTCTCTCTTGTTCTCTCTCTTGCTATCTCCCTCTCTCCCCTCTTTCTCTCTCTCTCTCTTTCTCACTTTTCTCTCTCCCTCTCTCTTTCCATCTTGTTCTGTCTGTTGCTCTCTCTCTGTCAGCGAGGGGGCTGCGAGAGGGCTTTCTCCGAGCGCTTCGGGAACGCCTGCCCTGCCTCTACTGCAGCCCCCTTGCTGAAAGCTCGGGACAAAAGCGCTCTCAGCGAAGGGGCTGCGAGAGGGGAGGGGTGGGCATTCCCGAAGCGCGCGGAGAAAACTCTCTCGCAGTCCCCTGGCTGGGAGTGCGGATGAGGAGGAGGAGAAGCCGCAGCTGCCACCGCCGTGGGAGAAGTTGCACCCCAAGGTGGGAGGCGGAGAAAGCCAGAGAGGGGGTGGATCGGGTGGGTGGGGGGCAGCGGCGAGAGGCCACGGGTGTGAGGGGGCTGGAGGCACCGTGGGGAGGCGGGGGTGGCCGCGGCTCCACGGCTGGCAGGGGGATGGGGAGCACGCGCGGCGCCTCCGCACTTTCATTGCTCCCCAACTCCAACGCCCGGCTCCGTGCGCAGGGGGATATTTTGGGGGGGCGCATGCGCACAGCTTACAGGAAACAGTGCTTGTGGCTGTTATGATGTGTAACATCAAATATTTAACATTTTTCTCATACAAATTACTAATAATTCCTAATAGAACAAACTCTGCTGTACATTCAATTTCTACATTGATTGTCACCACTTTCTGAGTTGCATCCAATATTTTTTCACTTCAGGGCATGATCACCATTGATGGAAGAAAGAGCAGTCGGCGAGAGGCCAAGGTAGTTGCCATTGCTCTGGAGGCAAATTTTGACGCATTCAGCGTGGCATCCGCTGAAAACTCTGATGCCAGGATCAGCTTGCTTAGGTCCTGCCTAAGGCGCCCATCCTCTGGCCCCACTCTGGTTTGCATTTCCTGGAGCCAGAGTATGCAGGCTCTGTTGAAGTAAGAGGCCGCTGATGCCGCTCTCAAAGCCCATGATGCCATCTGATGGGTCTTTCGAATCAAGGTTTCGGCCCTCCTGTCCTCCGGTTTTAGGCCTTCAGCCAATTCTGACGGAACCACTGCATTCGAGACAAGGCTCGCTACTGGTTCATCACTTGTTGGGAAGACCAGTAAGTTCTCGATTTCTGGGTCGAAGGTATAAAACTTACGATCCATCATGGACGGTCCCTGGGCCGCCGCTGGATTTTGCCAAGGGCATTTGACGCTGTCCATAAAAATTTTGGAAACATAGAAACATAGAAGTCTGACGGCAGAAAAAGACCTCATGGCCCATCGAGTCTGCCCTTATACTATTTTCTGTATTTTATCTTAGGATGGATATATGTTTATCCCAGGCATGTTTAAATTCAGTTACTGTGGATTTATCTACCACGTCTGCTGGAAGTTTGTTCCAAGGATCTACTACTCTTTCAGTAAAATAATATTTTCTCATGTTGCTCTTGATCTTTCCCCCAACTAACTTCAGATTGTGTCCCCTTGTTCTTGTGTATACTTTCCTATTAAAAACACTTTCCTCCTGGACCTTATTTAACCCTTTAATATATTTAAATGTTTCGATCATGTCCCCCCTTTTCCTTCTGTCCTCCAGACTATACAGATTGAGTTCATTAAGTCTTTCCTGATACGTTTTATGCTTAAGGCCTTCCACCATTCTTGTAGCCCGTCTTTGGACCCGTTCAATTTTGTCAATATCTTTTTGTAGGTGAGGTCTCCAGAACTGAACACAGTATTCCAAATGTGGTCTCACCAGCATTCTATATAGCGGGATCATAATCTCCCTCTTCCTGCTTGTTATACCTCTAGCTATGCAGCCAAGCATCCTACTTGCTTTCCCTACCGCCTGACTGCACTGTTCACCCATTTTGAGACTGTCAGAAATCACTACCCCTAAATCCTTTTCTTTTGAAGTATTTGCTAACACAGAACTGCCAATACAATACTCAGATTGAGGATTCCTTTTCCCCAAGTGCATTATTTTACATTTGGAAACATTAAACTGCAGTTTCCATTGCTTTGACCATTTATCTAGTAAAGCTAAATCATTTACCATATTACAGACGCCTCCAGGAATATCAACCCTATTGCACACTTTAGAGTCATCGGCAAATAGGCAAACCTTCCCTACCAAACCTTCCCCTATGTCACTCACAAACATATTAAAAAGAATAGGACCCAGAACAGACCCTTGTGGCACACCGCTTGTAACCTGACTCTGCTCAGAATACTCGCCATTAACAATAACTCTTTGATGTCTACGCTTCAGCCAGCTGCAAATCCATTGAACTATCCAGGGATTAAGTCCAATCTTCACTAATTTATCTATCAGCTCTTTATGTGGAACCGGAAGATGGAATGTGGTAAGATTCCGGCTGTGGCTCCGTGAAGAGTCGTTCTGCCAGTTGCAGTCCAACTGCTGCTTCAGCAGGCTTAGAAGTGGATGTCACCGTGGTGACCTGCTTGGCCTTTCTGAGCATGATGTCATAGAGGGCACGTTTAAACAGCATAGCTGATATGGGCCGCTCTGGTGGAGGACCCTCATCTTCGGATAGCTCGCGCTCGTTGTCTGTATCCACCTCCCCTTCATCCATCTCTGATTCCTGTGGGAATGAGGAATCCATAGGTACTGACCAAAGGTCCCTTCTGACTGGTCTGGTCTGGGTGGCTGGCTTTTGCTGAGCACCCATGGACAGTCCTTGGGTATAGGCATTAGTGATCATCTCCTGTAATGCCTGAGACATAGATTGCCAGGTGTCATTGGCTCGCAAGCCTGCTGCTGAAGGGGTGAATGTTGCTGATGGAATTTGGGCTCCATAGCTCTGTTGTGGGAGCTGGAACCAGGCACTAGGTTGAGGCAGTGGGAGCTCAGGTCTCTGTGATGCCTCAGCAGGTTGATATGCTTGTCTCTCAGGGGATAGCTCTGCGCTGTGCCCTGACATCATTGATCCCCTTGGTCCTGGGGAGCCCATGGGTGACCATTGTGCTGGGGCTTGAAAAGCAGCTGTGCTCTGGGCTGGAGGCAAAGGAATCAGCGATGCCTGCCTTTGGGCGGCCTCTAGCTGCACCTCTAATGCCTTTATCTTCTTCTCTGCCTCTTTAAGGGTAGAGGAGGACTTTGCTTTAGAGCGAGAGGGGTGTGACTTGGCACTTGATTTTGGTGCTTCATCCCTTCTGGTCAGGGTCTCAGCAGGGGCAATGGATGTTTGTTCAGCCATCCCGGTACTCACAGGTTATTATAGAAAGCTGCAATTGCTGCTTGAAGAAATGTAGCTGAGAGAAAAGACCCCTGCCACTTATGGGTGAGATGAAATGCAGTCTCACCCAAGATGGCGCTGCCCTGGTTGTCGTGGGCATGGTCAGGCTCGACCTCCGGTTTCAGTCCAAAATGGCGTGCGCATGATTTGGCGCCCAAAAATGGTGGCGCATTATTTTGGCGCCCAAAAATGGCGGGCGCAACCGTCGCGCTCCTTCCGAGCTCCCCTGAGAGCAGGCTACAGCCTCAACTCTCCTGCGGGGGCTTCTCGGCTCTCACTCCTAATCGCTTGCAGCGTTTTCCTCCGACGCCTCTGCTGCTATCAGCTGGGCGTCGGGCTCCTGCTGGGCGTGCTGCCGCCGAATCGGCGGCTTTCCGGCGATCCGAGCAGAGAAAAAGTCAGCGCTGTCCGCTTGTCGGCTTGCCGCCCTCGGCGGTCCTTTGAAGCTGCCGATCCTCCCGGGAATGAACTCAAAGGTTCTTTTTTACCTTGGGGAGTAGGAGGAGAAGGAGGGGAGGGTAGCCTCTGGGGCTGCTGTACCTTCGCCCCTCTAGACTGCCTAAGGTTTGGCCACGGAGGCTAGGGACCGTCAGTCTACTTACAGCTCCACATCCAGTCACTAGGCATAAGGAAGGGGTCTGGCCACGGAGGTCAGGGACCCAGTCTAGGGGAGCTATACCTCTGGGCTATGCCCACGGGGGGCAAAAAGCCTTAGGACGTATGTGGTTGCAGGTTTTGCCCACGGGGGGGTATCAACCTGAGATCCTCTGTCTTCTGTCCTCTTCAGGTTCCTGTACAAAAGAGAGAAAGACAAGGAAAAATAATACATTAGTTAAACTTTATTAAACAATTAATTAACCTATAAAGGTAGAGAGAGAAAAACTCTAGTCCCTATCACTACGACTGAGTTTTTAAAACTGAGCTACAAGGGAGGGTCTACAGGGTGGAGCTAATTAATATTATAATTTAACTCAGTCCCTAACCAATCAGGCTGAAGTATCACCCACGTTGGACTCTCCGCAGCAGTGCATTGGAGAATGCCTGAGCAGAAGATGCGTAGGATTAGGTTAACAACTCTAGAAGCTTTTTTGGCGATATTGTTGCAGTGGGCTTTAGCACTTAGGTCATTCAATACTAGCATTCCAAGGTCTTTTAACTGAGTGTGGGTTAGCAGTGAGAGATTGTTTATTCGGTTCGTATGTGCGGTTTGGATTCTTTTTGTCGATGTGGAGGGTAGAGCATTTGTTGGTTGATATTTGAAGTTGCCAGTTGTTAGACCAGTCTGAGACAAAGTCCAGGTCTTTTTGGAGAGTGAGTGTGTTGTCAGTGGTGTTGAAAAGTTTCACATCGTCGGCAAAAAGAACACAGTTGGTTTCGATATGGTCACAGAGGTCATTGATGTAGAGATGAAGAGAGTAGGACCTAGTTCGCTTGCCTGGGGAACGCCACTTATGACAGGGATGGAGATGGTGCTACCAATTTTGACAATTTGTTGCCTGTTTGACAGGAATGCAGTAATCCAGTTGTGGAGAAGTCCTGAGATGCCATACGATTTGAGTTTTAGGAGTAGTTTGTCGTGGACCACTGAATCGAAGGCTTTGCAAAAGTCTATATAAATTGCATCAATGGATTTTCCTTGGTTGAGGTGGTAGTCCAAATGTTTTTGCAGTGAATATGTTCTAAGGCGCCAGAATAGAAACTTTAGTTCCTAACACCATGGGGAAATTGTCTTTTTGCATGGTCTTAGGTGACCCCCAGGTTGAGAACCACTGTTCTAGAGTCTCAACATCTTTTTTACAGTATGGTGAACAAAACTGGGTCCAGTACTCTAGTTGTGATCTTGCTAAGGCTGTATAATTAGTACCTCCCCTGATCTTGATTGTATCCCTCTGTTAATGCAGTTTAAGATTGTATTGGCTTTTTTGGCTGCCGCCGCACACTGCTGACTTGTATTTAGCTGGTTGTCCACCAAGACTCTTAAGATCCCTCTTGCAGTCACTGCTATTGAGTGTGGTTTCACCCAGTTTATATGTATATCTTTGGTTTTTCTTACATAAGTGTAGGATTTTTCTTTTCTCTGTATTGAATTTCATTTTGTTAGATAGGGCCCATGATCTGGATGACAAAGAACCTCCATAGACAGTCGGGGACAGATTATTGCTTCCATTGTGAGGAGTGTGTCATTGTCTCATTTTCCTGCAGGTTATTTTATTGCTTTTATTTGGAGAATCTGGGACTTATAATGATCATTTATTCATTCATTCAAATGTGACTATCAGGCAAGCAAAGCATAGAAACATAGAAGACTGACGGCAGACAAAGACCTCATGATCCATCTAGTCTGCCCTTATACTATTTTCTGTATTTTATCTTAGGATGGATATATGTTTATCCCAGGCATGTTTCAATTCAGTTACTGTGGATTTATCAACCACATCTGCTGGAAGTTTGTTCCAAGGATCTACTACTCTTTCAGTAAAATAATATTTTCTCATGTTGCTTTTGATCTTTCCCCCAACTAACCTCAGATTGTGTCCCCTTGTTCTTGTGTTCACTTTCCTATTAAAAACACTTCCCTCCTGGACCTTATTTAAACCTTTAACATATTTAAATGTTTCGATCATGTCCCCCCTTTTCCTTCTGTCCTCCAGACTATACAGATTGAGTTCATTAAGTCTTTCCTGATATGTTTTATGCTTAAGACCTTCCACCATTCTTGTAGCTTGTCTTTGGACCCGTTCAATTTTGTCAATATCTTTTTGTAGGTGAGGTCTCCAGAACTGAACACAGTATTCCAAATGTGGTCTCACCAGCACTCTATATAGCGGGATCATAATCTCCCTCTTCCTGCTTGTTATACCTCTAGCTATGCAGCCAAGCATCCTACTTGCTTTCCCTACTGCCTGACTGCACTGTTCACCCATTTTGAGTCTGTCAGAAATCACTACCCCTAAATCCTTTTCTTCTGAAGTTTTTGCTAACAAAGAACTGCCAATACAATACAGTGGTACCTCGAGATACGAGTTTAATTCGTTCCTGACCTGGGCTCTTAAGTCGAGCAGCTCTTACCTCGAACGACTTTTCCCCATAGGAATTAATGTAAATAATTTTAATTGGTTCCAGCCCTCAAAAAACTCACAAAGTTAGTCTAAATTATGCAGAAAGACAAGTTTTTAATGAAGAAATGTACATGTACATATAAATGAATAATGAAGTTTCTTTCACTTAACTTGTAAACTTTCTTAAACTTTTAAATTTACATATGTTCAACTTCTCTGCCACCCAATCCTGTAGGACAGAGGTCCCCAACCCTTTTTGCACCAGGGACCGGCTTTAAGCGATCAAGAGAGGAATGGGATAAATGAATGGACGGAGGGTGGGAAGGAAGGAAGAAAAGAGGGAAGGGACAGGAACAGAGGAAGGAAGCAAGGAAACTTATGAAAGAGGAGAGTAAGAGAGGAATGAGTGAAGGGAGGGAGGGAGGGAAGAAGGTGGGAAGGAGAAAGAAAAGAAGAAATAGAGGAAGGGAAGGTAAAAGAGAGAAAGAAAAAGAGCTAACTTCCGCGTTCGGCTTCAGGAGACAGCTGCGAAGCCGCGCGCGTGTTTTAAAAGGTTGCAGCCGGCCTGGGGGGCTCGGGGGGGTGCTGGCAAGCCCCCCAGGCCGGCTGCAACCTTTTAAAACACGCGCGCCGCTTCGCAGCTGTCTCCTGAAGCCGAACGCGGAAGTTAGCGTTCGGCTTCAGGAGACAGCTCCTTGGCGCTTGTATCTCGAATTTGGGCTTGTAAGTAGAACAAAAATATCTCTCCCCTCCCAGCTCTTATCTCGAGTTGCTCTTAAGTAGAGCAGCTCTTATGTCGGGGTTCCACTGTACTGAGATTGAGGATTCCTTTCCCCCAAGTGCATTACTTTACATTTGGAAACATTAAACTGCAGTTTCCATTGCTTTGACCATTTATCTAGTAAAGCTAAATCATTTACCATATTACAGACGCCTCCAGGAATATCAACCCTATTGCATGTTTCCTGTGATTTTGTATAAGGGAACTCCTGTTGTATTGTATCCTATTACCTGTTGTATTTGCTGCCTCTGATCTATCTCATTTTTCTCTTGTTTACAGAGAGTTACTAACATCGGTTTACGGCTGCCTTGTAATTTAATCCTTGACACACCCCTGAGTGGTGCCATCACTTTGCCCTCCCCCACTTTCTTTCGGTTCAATTATAGCCATTCAGACATTGCTGGAAGAAAGCCATTGAGACAGGAGATGTTTCGAATCTTACTGGAGACCGTGCAGACCCCAGGATCGAAGGAGGAAGCCGTGGATTCAGTGGGGAGCCTCGAGATCCCCGAGGCTCGCAGCCCTGGGGAACAGCGGGAAAAAAATGTAAACAAAATCCTGAGGGAAGAGAAAGGTAACTCCTACGCCCAGCGCCAAAACTTCAGGCAGTTCCGCTACCGGAAGTGTGCTGGGCCCCGAGGGGTTTGCAGCCAGCTTCACAATCTCTGTTGCCAATGGCTGAAGCCAGGAGAGCATTCGAAAGCCGAGATACTGGACATGGTGATTTTAGAGCAGTTCTTGACAATCATGCCTCCCGACATGAAGAGCTGGATCAGAGAATGTGGAGCAGAGACCTGTTGTCAGGCGGTGGCTCTGGCTGAAGGCTTCCTCTTGAGCCAAGCGGAGGACAAAAAGCCGAAAATCCAGGTGAGGATGGTGGCCTTTCGGTGGTACAGTGATACCTCGTCTTACAAACCCCTCGTCATACTACCTTTTCGAGATACAAACCTGGGGTTTAAGATTTTTTTGCCTCTTCTTCCAAACTATTTTCACCTTACAAACCCAAGCCGCCACCACTGGGATGCACGGCCTCCGGACTTCTGTTCCAACGAAGCGCCCGTTTTTGTGCTGCTGGGATTCCCCTGAGGCTCCCCTCCATAGGAAACATCACCTTCGGACTTTCGTGTTTTTGCGATGCTGCAAAAACAGGCACTTCGCTGGCAACGGAAGTCCGGAGGTGGGGTTTCCCAGCAAGGGGAGCCTCAGCAAAATCGCAGCATCACAAAAAGATGGAAGTCCGGAGGTGGGATTATGAGGACTTCCGTGTTTTTGCAATGCTGCAATTTCGCTGAGGCTCCCCTCGCTGGGAAACCCCACCTCCGGACTTCCGTTGCCAGCGAAGCACCCATTTTTGCGCTGCTGGGATTCTCCTGCAGCATCACAAAAACACGGAAGTCCAGAGGTGGGGTTTCCCATGGAGGGGAGCCTCAGGAGAATCCCAGCAGCGCAAAAACGGGCACCGGCTGGCAAAAGGGGTGAGTTTTGGGCTTGCACACATTAATTGCTTTTCCATTGATTCCTATGGGAAACATTGTTTCATTTTACAAACTTCACCTTACAAACCTCGTCCCGGAACCAATTAAGTTTGTAAGACGAGGTATCACTGTACTGTACTTTCAAGGTCTGTGAGGTGATTTGAGTCACGCCCCAGTTTGGGAAGGCTTCCCATTAACGTCTTAAGGTGTGTGGCTCATGGAGGATCTTGGTCAACATTCGTTTGGAGGAGATTCTGAGATGTTTTGTGGTGCAGAGGGAGCAGTGGTTTTCTTCTGGGTCACTGCCTTCCATCAGGATCTGAGCAGAGCCTCCAGATGCTGTTGTCAAAGAGGGTGGATTCTAACTTACCTTAAGTCCAGTTCGCTTCCCCCCACGCCGCACGCCTGTGCCTCATGCACAGTGCTTAGATATAAAAATCCCCCCCAAAAAAAGAACCGAAAACAAGATGATGAAACTCTGCTTCTATGCATGTGCAAAAGGAAAAAAAACAGGGAAAAAATTGGGGGGAGCATTCAAAAATTCAAAAAAGAAAGATGGTAGTGTCCATGGACCGACACCGAGAAAACTAGTTCCGTGACATCATTGTGACATCACCAGGGGTTTTCTACCAGTTCAGGCAAACTGGTCTGAACCAGAAGGAACCCACCTCTGAATGCAGGCTATGTATGCCCTGCCTCCCCACCCATCAGTAACTTAAAAGTTTTCTTCTTGCTATTTCCAAGGGGAATACATGGTTCTCCCCAAACCACTCCCAGCTTCACAGTTGTTGAGGGGGGGGGAGGTAATCCTTAAAAGAGAGGTCTTGTTTCCTGTCCTGTTCCAACCTTGTATGGATCTCTGATACTGCTTTACAGAGCCTGGTTGCGGATGCTGATGATTTCCCAAAAATTAAGAAGGAGGCTCCCTCGGACGCAGGACAGAGACAGTTCTTCAAGCAGATCTTAGAGAATGAAGATGCCATATTGCAGGGTAAGAATCAAGATATTAGATAGATTGTTGTCTTCTATATCTCTAGGCAGACAGAGAACTTCTGGATTATCAGACGGGGATAGCCTTGGTGAATTTGAGATGGTTAAAACAAAAGTTTAAAAGATGCAGAGCCTTGATGCTTTCTGAGATTGGTTGTTTTCTTGAAGACGTTCAAAAGAAATTAGAATAACAGAGATTGGAAGGGAACCTAGAGGTCTTCAAGTCCAACCCCCTGCTTATGCAGAGAACCTTATACCATTTCAGACAAATGGTTGTTGGATCTCTTCTTAAAAATTTCCAGTGTTGGAACATTTACAACTTCTGGAGGCAAGTTGTTCCACCGATTGTTTCAAGTGTCAGTGAAATTTCTTAGTTGCAGGTTGCTTCTCTCCTTGATTACTTTCCATCCATTGCTTCTTGTCCTGCCCTCAGGTGCTTTGGAGAACAGCTTGATTCCCTCTTCTTTATGGCAGCTCCTGAGATAACGGAACACTGCTATCATGTCTCCCCTGGTCCTTCTTTTCATTAAACTAGATAGACATTCTCAATTCCAGCAACCGTTCTTTATATGTTTCAGCCTCTAGTCCCCAATCATCTATTTTGCTCTTCTCTAACTAACTAACTAACTAACTAACTAATTATCTAACTAGCAAGGTAACATATTCAGTGCTAGGACTAGCACTGATGATGTTACCTAGTTAGGGGAATGATATTACTTAATTAGTTTAGTTTTAGTCTAGTTTTATTAGATTTGTATGCCGCCCCTCTCCGAACACTTGGAGGAGTGGAAAGTCTGCAAGAAACCAACCAACCTCGGAGAGCACCAAGGGCTCCAAATATTCTCCTTTATTTGAGGAAAGAGCCTTTTAAAAATTCTTGTTTTTCTCCACCGTGGCAACTTTAAGATTGATTACTGTATTTTTGGGAATATAAGATGCCTCTTTTTCTCCCCTAAAAGAGAGGGGAAATGTTGGTGTGTCTTATACACCGAATGCAGCCATTTTTGCTATCCCAAAGCCTCCATTTTTGTGGGGGGGGAGGAAACGGGTAAAAAACAGCCCATTTTTCACATGGGTGAAAAATTTGCCATCTCCCAGCACCCAGGAGCTCCCTGCAGGCTTCCCAGACCCTTTACCACCCTTTTTTTTTTTGCAAAAAAAAAACCCAGGAAGAAAACTGCCAGTTTTCACAAAAGCAGAGCTGTTTTTGACTTCTAATTACCCTATCTAACATGACTGGAGGAGGAATTCTGGGAGTTGAAGTCTACTAGTCTTAAAGCTGTCAAGTTTGAGGATCCCGGGGTTAGGGGTGCAAAGGTCGATTACGAAAAATACACTGAGGATTGGATATAATGCATGCAGTTGTTTTAAAGCTTCATTGTTTCCAACTACCTCTTCTTGAATTTACATCCAAAAATCCCAGGAGAAAATATTTACATTATTAATATCTTAAGAAAATACAAAAATTAAATTTTATAAACTTCGCGCAACAGCATTAAGTTATAGCAATGTGTAATATGCAATAACAAAAATTATTAAGAAGATAGGAACATGTGAGAAAGCTTGAAGAAACATTTAAAAATTGCTTAGGCATGAAACCATCTATGGCTTTCTATACCTAAATTTCTTTACTATTGTGATTTTATCATTCAGTAGCAAGTCATATGATGGAATCACTGTATGAGGTGCTGAAATGTGGATAAAGAAAAAAAAATTGAGTGCTGGTGAGACCACATTTGGAATACTGTGTTCAGTTCTGGAGACCTCACCTACAAAAAGATATTGACAAAATTGAACGGGTCCCAAGACGGGCTACAAGAATGGTGGAAGGTCTTAAGCATAAAACATATCAGGAAAGACTTAATGAACTCAATCTGTGTAGTCTGGAGGACAGAAGGAAAAGGGGGGACATGATCGAAACATTTAAATATGTTAAAGGGTTAAATAAGGTTCAGGAGGGAAGTGTTTTTAATAGGAAAGTGAACACAAGAACAAGGGGACACAATCTGAAGTTAGTTGGGAGAAAGATCAGAAGCAACATGAGAAAATATTATTTTACTGAAAGAGTAGTAGATCCTTGGAACAAACTTCCAGCAAACGTGGTTGGTAAATCCACAGTAACTGAATTTAAACATGCCTGGGATAAACATATATCCATCCTAAGATAAAACACAGGAAATAGTATAAGGGCAGACTAGATGGACCATGAGGTCTTTTTCTGCCGTCAGTCTTCTATGTTTCTAAGGTATTCAAACTTGGCAAGTTTAAGGCTTGTGGACTTCAACTCCCATTCCTAAGCTAGCATGACTGAAGGAGGAATTCTAGGAGTTCTAAATGTCAGTCCTCTTACCATGGAGGATACTGCAGCAGTCATGAGAGCGGAAAATGGTCATCAGTCACTCTTTTTGGCGCTGTTGTAGCCTTGAATGGTCACTAAGGGAAGTGTTGTAAGTTCGAGGACGACCTGTCCAATAAAAGACTCGCAAAAGAATTTTTAAAAAGTATTAATTTCTGTCACTGCAGTTTTGCAGACTCCAATGGATTTGAGGGCCAGCTTTCTACTGAGCATAACGGGAAAAGAAACCCATATTGAAGTAAACAAACCAGGGTTTGTTGGAACATCTCCTGAGCTGTGTGAATCCTAGAAAAACAAGGGCTTTGCAGTGTCTCCAGGCTGGGCCTTGTCCCATTTGGCCTTTTTCGTGTGCAAATAAAACAACCACTTTCCACTACGTTTTTTGTCCATGTACAGGCAATGAGAAATCTTCGATGAGGCCTCCGAATATGTCTGCTCTTGTTTCTTGGCAGGGATCTACTTCCAACCAGCCAGCTATGGTAAGAATAAAGGAGTCAGAGCAGGGGTCGGTTCCACTTACCTTTGCTAACGGTGCGCATCACGACTTCATTTGTATTTGTATTTATTAGATTTGTATGCCGCCCCTCTCCGAAGACTCAGGGCAGCTAACAACAATAAAAAAGACAATGTGAACAAATGTAATATTAAGAATAATCTAAAAAAAACCAATTTAAAGAACCAATCATACATACAAGCATACCATGTATAAATTCTGTAAGCCTAGGGGGAAGGGAAAATTTCAATTCCCCCATGCCTGATGACACAGGTGGGTTTTAAGGAGCTTGCGAAAGGCAAGGAGGGTGGGGGCAACTCTGATATCTGGGGGGAGCTGGTTCCAGAGGGTCGGGGCTGCCACAGAGAAGGCTCTTCTCCTGGGTCCTGCCAAACGACATTGTTTAGTCGACGGGACCCGGAGAAGGCCAACTCTGTGGGACCTAACCAGTCGCTGGGATTCGTGCGGCAGAAGGCGGTCCCGGAGATATTCTCGTCTGATGCCATGAAGGGCTTTATGGGTCATAACCATGCTCCGCTCATGCACACATCCTTTACATGCAGTTTCACTTCTGTGCATGCTCAGAAGGTGGATTCAGCCCGAAACACAGCTGAGGAGCTGATCAGCTGTTTCGGGTGAAGAAACAAAGGTCCATATTAGCCCAGGGATGGGCCGGAGGGCTTTTTTTCAAAGCAAGGAGAAGCCATCCAAACACCGGGGAAAAAAATAACCAAAGATCCCCCCAGCCCCCAAAATGGCATGCACAGATCAGCACAGACAGAACCAGATCCGTGATGCCAAAATTACATCACCGGTGGGCTACTAACGGTTTGGGCAATCCGGTCCGAACTGGGAGGAACTCACCCCTGGGATGGGAGACCAAAATGGGTTAGAATATCTCCGGGACCACCTTCTGCCGCACGAATCCCAGCAACCGGTTAGGTCCCACAGAGTTGGCCTTTTCCAGGTCCCGTTGACTAAGCAATGTCGTTTGGCGGGACCCAGGAGAAGAGCCTTCTCTGTGGCAGCCCCGACTCTCTGGAACCAGCTTCCCCCAGATATCAGAGTTGCCCCCACCCTCCTTGCCTTTCGCAAGCTACTTAAAACCCACCTCTGTCGTCAGGCATGGGGGAATTGAAATTTCCCTTCTTCCTAGGCTTATAGAATTTATACATGGTATGCTTGTATGTATGAGTGGTTCTTTAAATTGGGGTTTTTTAGATTATTTTTAATATTAGATTTGTTACATTGTCTTTTTATACTGTTGCTCGCCGCCCCGAGTCTTCGGAGAGGGGCGGCATACAAATCTAATAAATAAATAAATAAATAGTAGCCACTATACATTTTCCTGGGTGGCACTCAGTAGTGGGTTCCTGCTGGTATGCCTAAATTCACACAGCTCTGTGGCTCCGGCACACGAGCATGGGTTCGGGCACAATTTGGCTTCCCGCACCTGTGCAGGCGCAAAATTTCACACGGGGACCCACATGCACAGAAATTTTAAAAAAACTTGTGCAAGATTTTGCTACTTGCACAGGTGCAGGACTCAAAATTGTGCTCAAACCCGCGCTCGTGCACCAGAGCCACAGAGCTGCGTGCAGTTAGCCGTAGTGGCAGGAACCCACTACTGGTAGCATTGACCCCTTTCTCCTTCCCTCCATTTCCTTTTCTCCCTCTTTTCCTTCTCTTTTTTCCTCCCCTCTCCAGAGTCCGCTGTCTTTTGAGGACGTGGCTGTGTATTTCACAGACGAAGAGTGTCCATTGTTGAACGCATCCCAAGTGGTCCTGCAACTGGAGGTCATGGTGGAGAACTACCAAAACCTGGCCTTTGTGGGTGAGTCCCCCGTGTTGCGTCCCAACAGGCTTGAACCCAGAAGTTGCTTTTTCAGGACTTTTTTGTTTGTTTGTTTCTCTTGAAGACGTTTTGCTTCTCATCCAAGAAGCTTCTTCGGTTCTTGACAGGATAGTGGGGAAGGATTTGTATTCCTCGCAGACAGCTGGTCATTTCCATTCTCAATCTAAGTCCAGACACAAACTGAGCCAATGTGGTATATGCAGTACGAATGCAGTGAGTCATGCGCAGATCTGTACCTGGGGTTGGGAGCCCAAGGAGAGCAGCAGGGACACGGCTGCTTCTTCTTGGTGGCTGGAATGGGCGGGGGGAAGGGATTTCTCCTCCAGCATTATTATTATTATTTAATTATTATTTATTAGATTTGTATGCCGCCCCTCTCCACAGACTCGGGGCGGCTCACAATAATAGTAAAACAGTGTACAATGAACAAATCTAATACAGTAGTACCTCTAGATACGAGCTGCTCCACATGCGAGTATTCCAAGATACGAGCCACGAGGGGAGAGAAATTTCTTTTCGAGACCCGAGCTCAAATTCGGGATAAGAGCCGAGCGTCCACAAGGTGGCATAAGAATCCTTGCTTCTGGTTATCTCGGAGGGGAAAAACAAAGTCTAAAGCCATTTGTTCCAGATACGAGTTGTCCGACATACAAGCTCCCTTCTGGAACGAATTAAACTCGTATCTAGAGGTACTACTGTATTTTAAAAAATATCTAAAAACCCAGGCACAAGTGAGAATAATCTCCCCCCCCCCAAGCAGTCCTGCCCCTGCTACTCTCCTAGGGCTGCACAGTGGTTCTCACTCTGCTGCTTTTGCTTGGGGTGCTGGAGGAGAAATCAGCCCCCCCCTCCTTTCCAGCCACCGAGAACAAGCAACACTGCCGAAGGATCAGATTCTGTGCCAAAGGTGCCCTGCAGCCGCCACTTCTTTACCATCTCTCAGCTGTGGCAAGGGGGGCGTTTGCCCAGGTTCGCCTGGTGCACCAGTTGCGGCCCTATCTGGACCGGGACTCATTGCTCACAGTCACTCATGCCCTCATCACCTCGAGGTTCGACCACTGTAATGCTCTCTACATGGGGCTACCTTTGAAAAGTGTTCGGAAACTTCAGATCGTGCAGAATGCAGCTGCGAGAGCAGTCATGGGCTTACCTAGGTAGGCCCATGTTTCACCATCACTCCGCAGTCTGCATTGGCTGCCGATCAATTTCCGGTCACAATTCAAAGTGTTGGTTATGACCTTTAAAGCCCTTCATGGCATCGGACCAGAATATCTCCGAGACCGCCTCCTGCCGCACGAATCCCAGCGACCGATTAGGTCCCACAGAGTGGGCCTTCTCCGGGTCCCGTCAACTAAACAATGCCGGTTGGCGGGTCCCAGGGGAAGAGCCTTCTCTGTGGCGGCGCCGGCTCTCTGGAACCAACTCCCCCCGGAGATTAGAACTGCCCCTACTCTTCCTGCCTTCCGAAAACTCCTTAAGACTCACCTTTGCCGTCAGGCATGGGGAAACTAAACATCTCCCCTGGGCATGTTAATTTATACATGGTATGCTTGTGTGT
Organism: Erythrolamprus reginae; assembly: GCF_031021105.1. Classification (NCBI taxonomy): domain Eukaryota; kingdom Metazoa; phylum Chordata; class Lepidosauria; order Squamata; family Dipsadidae; genus Erythrolamprus; species Erythrolamprus reginae. Next base: position 150,947 of record NW_027248505.1, read on the forward strand.
GTGTTTGCTATTACATGGGGTTTTTCTTAAATCGTTAATATTTTAATTAATTGGATTGTTGTGACTGTTTTTACTTGTTGTGAGCAGCCCCGAGTCTTCGGAGAGGGGCGGCATACAAGTCCAACTAATAAATAAATAAATAAATAAATAAATAAATAAATAAATAAATCCCCCCCTTTCCACCTAATTTGGCATGAGTCTGAAGTCGTCCATTGGGGAGGGGGGGGAAGGAAGCGAAGCTTCAGAAGAGCAGGAGCAACAGCTGAAGGGGGAAGAGCAGGAGCTGACAGGTCGGCTGCAGCACACGGGACAGCAGGATGGGGAGGGAGGCAGGAGTGATCCCCTCCTCCTGCCAGCCTCGCGCTCCAGGCTGCATCCAGCATGGCAAATTTCAGGGACTTGCCCTGAACCCAGCAATAGCAATAGCACTTAGACCAGTGATGGCGAACCTATGGCACAGGTGCCACAGGTGGCACACGGAGCCATATCTGCTGGCACGTGAGCGTGTTGCCCTAGCTCAGCTCCAATGTGTAGGTGTGTGCCGGCCAGCTGAATTTTGGCTCAGAGAGAGGCTCTGGGAGGGCGTTTTTGGCTTCCAGAGAGCCTCCAAGGACATGGGGTGAGGTATCATCAATATGCGGATGATACCCAGCTTTACATCTCCACCCCATGCCCAGTCAACGAAGCGGTGGAAGTGATGTGCCGGTGCCTGGAGGCTGTTGGGGCCTGGATGGGTGTCAACAGACTCAAGCTCAACCCGGATAAGACGGAGTGGCTGTGGGTTTTGCCTCCCAAGGACAATCCCATCTGTCCGTCCATCACCCTGGGGGGGGAATTATTGACCCCCTCAGAGAGGGTCCGCAACTTGGGCGTCCTCCTCGATCCACAGCTCACATTAGAACAACATCTTTCAGCTGTGGCGAGGGGGGGCGTTTGCCCAGGTTCGCCTGGTGCACCAGTTGCGGCCCTATCTGGACCAGGACTCATTGCTCACAGTCACTCATGCCCTCATCACCTCGAGGTTCGACTACTGTAATGCTCTCTACATGGGGCTACCTTTGAAAAGTGTTCGGAAACTTCAGATCGTGCAAAATGCAGCTGCGAGAGCAGTCATGGGCCTACCTAGGTATGCCCATGTTTCACCATCACTCCGCAGTCTGCATTGGTTGCCGATCAATTTCCGGTCACAATTCAAAGTGTTGGTTATGACCTTTAAAGCCCTTCATGGCATCGGACCAGATTATCTCCGAGACCGCCTCCTGCCGCACGAATCCCAGCGACCGATCAGGTCCCACAGAGTGGGCCTTCTCCGGGTCCCGTCAACTAAACAATGTCGGTTGGCGGGCCCCAGGGGAAGAGCCTTCTCTGTGGCGGCCCTGGCCCTCTGGAACCAACTCCCCCCGGAGATTAGAACTGCCCCTACTCTTCCTGCCTTCCGTAAACTCCTTAAAACCCACCTTTGCCGTCAGGCATGGGGGAACTAAAACATCTCCCCCTGGGCACGTTTACTTTATGCATGGTATGTCTGTGTGTGTGACTGTTAGCATATGGGGTTTTTTAAATATTTAAATATTTTACATCTGTTTGATTGCTTATGATTTGTTTTTTACATGTTGTGAGCCGCCCCGAGTCTTCGGAGAGGGGCGGCATACAAATCTAAGTAATAAATAAATAAATAAATAAATGGGAGAGGGTGTTTTTACCCTCCCCTGGCTCCAGGGAAGCTTTTGGAGCCTGGGGAGGGTGAAACACAAGCCTACTGTGCCCACCAGAAGTAGGGAAACAGGCCATTTCCGGCCTCCAGAGGGCCTCCGGGAGTCGGGGGAAGCTATTTTCACCCTACCCAGGCATTGAATTATAGGTGTGGGCACTCACAGATGTGCAATAGTCCACAAGCGCAGTTTTTCGGCACTTGAGGAAAAAAAGGTTCACCATCACTGACTTAGACTTACATACCGCTTCACAATGCTTTACGGCCCTCTCTGAGCAGTTTACAGAATCAGCATATCGCCATCAACAATCTGGGTTTTACCAACCTTGGAAGGACCGAAGGCTGAGTCAGCCTTGAGCCTGGCGAGATTTGAACGGCTGAACTACAGTCAGAAGAAGCAGCTTGCAGTCCTGCGCTCTAACCACTTTGCCACAAAAGGCTCTTGACATCAAACTAGGGTGCATGGTGTGGTACTGTGTGTGTGTGGCACCGTGGCTCGGAGATTGCAAGCCACCGTGCCGTTACTCGGGAGGCTGCTTTCCTCACCATCTCTGTTCGAGAAGGGCGAAGACCGCTAGGTGGCTTCAAGGGCCCTGGCAATGCCCAGCTTCCTGCTGCTGCATGAGATACAAAGTCAGGCGGGCAGCCTTTATGGCACTCCTACCAATACCAGCTGTTCTGTCTGGGTCATTCCAGAAGCCAATACCAACCCAAAAAGAGAAGCCAGACACACTGGTAAAAGGCAAAGGCAGTTTTATAAAATTCAAGAAAAACACAGGTAACAGAAAATGTCCTTACAAACAGGAAAATGCTGTATCTTCAGATATATTCACGAAGGCCAAAAGTCCATGCAGCAATACAGAATTCTTGCTGCCAAGCCAAAGCTGTAGATAGCAGACCTATACCTCCCACGGATCTTCCAAAGCTGCTGGGCCACAAGCCAGGAACAGAGACGCTGAGAAACAAGACAGGATAACGCCACGCCAAGCTGATAACACTCCACATGGCTTAAAGGGCTTGCCTGCCTTTTAAACCCTGCTGATGAGTACCACACCCAAACCCAGCTGTTTCTACTTCAATGGTGAAAATATCTCTTTAACTGCTCATTTCATTTCATTTCATTTATTTAGATTTGTATGCCGCCCCTCTCCGAAGACTCGGGGCGGCTCACAACAAGATAAAAACAAATCATAAATAATCAGAAAACTTTAAAATTTATACAAGATTTAAAAGAACCCCATATACTAACAGACGCACACACAAACATACCATACATAAATTAAACATGCCCGGGGGAGGTGTTTCAATTCCCCCATGTCTGACGGCAGAGGTGGGTTTTAAGGAGTTTACGGAAGGCAGGGAGTGTAGGGGCAGTTCTAATCTCTGGGGGGAGTTGGTTCCAGAGGGTCGGTGCCGCCACAGAGAAGGCTCTTCCCCTAGGGCCCGCCAACCGACGTTCGTTGCTCTGAACGTCGCTGTCTCATGTCAATGACAGCTTGTGCGTCATCACCTAATGACTCCAAGCTACTGGCTGGGGAGAGCCCCCCCCCCCCCCCGGGGCTCTCATGCTGTTCGCCTTCATCCCATTCCTGATTTTCCTCTCCCCCGTCCGACTGTTCAGCCCCCTCCTCTGCGCTGTCATCCTTCTCCGGGCATGGAGCCAGCAGAGACACAGCTGGTCCCTGAGCAGCCTCAGGCTGAATCACAACACCAGCACTCGGCAAACTCCTCTTTTTTCCTCCTAGTGTGGGCGGTTCAGCCTGTAAGTTGTGGCCAGGAGGAGGAGGCACCGTCACTGCTGCATAAGGAAAAAGTGGCTAGCGGTGGGGTTGGGAGCCAGGTTGGGCTGGGTTGCACCCGTGCATGGACAGGAAGGCACACACAGTGCATCATGGGTGCTGGTGCGCAGGAGTACGGGCACATGCGTACTTTTAGCACACGGTGACAAATAGGTTTGCCGTCACTGCCCTAATGTATTAATAGTGTTGTGGTTCAGCCTGAGCCAGATCAAAGACCAGCTGCGTCTCTGCTGGCTCCATGCCCGGGGGAGTCTGAGAGCGGAGAGTTCTGTACATCCGGACAGTGGAGCCAGCAGTCAAGAAAGTGAAGATGAAGCAAGGCCTGGGAGCCCTGAGGAAGGGCTATCTCAAGCAAGTAGCTTTGATTCTCTGGATTCCCTGGAATCCCTGGATGACGAAGCACAAGATATCATTAGTATGCGGCAGAGACGCGTAGCTCAAAGGAGAACTCAACTGCGTAGATATTATCAGCGTTGAATGAGGAGCACCTGGGGGTTGGGTGTGGTCCCCATTAGCAGGGAAGCGTTTATAAGGCATGAGAACCATTTCGGCAGCGTGGAGTGTTATCAAAGAGGAGTTGGTGTTATCTGCATTTTCTCTCAGCGTTTTTGTTCCTGGCTCAGCAGTCTTGAAGACCGGTGGGAGGTTTGGGTCTGTTAGCTCAACAGCCTCGTTTGGCATTAAGGATCCTGTTTTTCTGTATGAACAATTGCTTTCGTGCTTCTTTTGGAGTTCCAGTGCTTTCCTGACTTGTAAGGACATTTTCTGTTGGTTTCTTTGCTTTTTACCGTTATAAAACTGTGTTTGGATTCAACCGGTGTGTCTGGCTTATCTTTTTGGGTTGGTCATAGCTTCCGGAGTGATCCAGACAGAACAAATAGAAGCCCTGGTCTTATTTTTCAGGGAAACAGTACGGAGTGAGGTTCCACCTATGCTATACCTGTGCATTCGTTTTTTCTCACCTTACCTCTCACTCACCAAAAGCTTTTTTTTTGTTTTCATTTGATCCCCTTTCCCCCCATGTTTTCTCTTGGTTTTTCTCTTATTCTAGGGAGGGAGGCATGGCGGAACGAGGACGAGTCAAAAAAAGTATCCTTAAAAAGAGCCAGATCCACCGAGCAGGAACCGCAGAGCGAAGGGACAGAGAACCGGGTCAAGGTCATGAGATGGGACGAGTTCTCTCTTTCGGAAATTCGTCCCAACCAAGGTGTAGCGGTGCCCCCCCAAAGATATCCGGGGAATGCACCTTTGCCATCCGCGAGCAGGAACGTTTGCAAAACGCCCGTCCAAGCGAAACCGAGCACGCGAAATGCCACCTTGGTTTCTAAGACCACGAATTCTGCCAAAACGCCCGCCCAAGGGCAATTGGCTCAGAAACCCAGAATGAATACGTGTTCCATCTGCAGGAAAAGCTTCGCCCACCGGTCTCTCCTGCACGAACACGAAAGAATCCACACCAGGGAGAAGCCCTTTAAGTGCAACGAGTGCGGCATCAGCTTCAGTCAGATGGCGACCCTGACTTCTCACAAACGCATCCACACGGGCGAGAAACCCTATCAATGTATGGCATGCGGGAAGAGTTTTAGCCACAGGATCACTCTCCATTCTCATCTAGCGAGTCACAAAATTTAAATGCCATCGAAGCGGCACAGGCCGGTCGCGTTCAAAATCCAAAAGCTTCCCAAAAGAGCAAAAATTTTGTGCAGGGCAGAAACTGATGGTTTATCTCTGCCGTGGAAAGTACCTCACGCTCTAGGTACAAACTCTTTACAAATCTCTATAAATAGCCTTTCTTTCTCTCCCCCCCCCCCCTTGGGCAGCTATCTGAAATGTGGATTTGGGGGTTTTTTTCCTCTCTTCCCCACCCCAACATGAATCTCCCGAAGTTCTTTTTTGCTAGTTTTTTTGAGAGAAAGCTTGGATTTATTTAATGATCAATATTAAATGCTTTTTTATCTCTTCCCCCCCCCCTACTATTGTAAGCCACCCAGAGACAAGTCAAGGTGGTAAGATGGGCTGCATTTAAACACTAAAGAATAAATAAATAAACTAGAATCCCAGCTAGTGAATTCATTTCAATGTATGTCTGTGGATATTCGATCATCCAATATCCTGGTGCTTTTTAAAGCTTTTCTGGGGTTTTTTCTTTTGAAGATGTTTCGCTTCTCATCCAAGACGCTTCTTCAGCTCTGACTAATAGTGGGGAGTGGGAGGATTTACACTCCTTGCAGACAGCCCGTCGTTTGCATTCTCAATTTAAATCTAGTCCAGACGCAAACTGAGCAACGTGATACATGCAGTACAATGCGGTGAGCCACACGCAGATCTATACGTTGGGGAAACAAAACAACCACTTCATAAATGCATGGCACAACATAGGAGAACAAACCCATCAGGACAAGATTCAGCAGTCCATCTGTATTAAAAGACAGAAGACAGCAAAGTCCACATTTTGGACAGAGGAGCTCTGGTTTGAAAGAAGGGTCAAAGAGGCAACATTGAACAGCTCCCTCTAAATGGGTATGACATCATCTTTCTCTAGTCTATAACACAGTCCTATCAACAGATCCAAAAAATCTCCACACCCATTTGCACCACTCAGGTGACCCTGAGGACATAAACCAGGTGGCCTCAACAGTCTAAAAGAGTGGTTCCCAACCCTTTCTTTGGCCAGGCCCCAGCTAAGCATCTCTAAAATCCTGATGCCACACATACACGTCCCTATGACATATAGAAACATAGAAGTCTGACGGCAGAAAAAGACCTCATGGTCCATCTAGTCTGCCCTTATACTATTTTCTGTATTTTATCTTAGGATGGCTATATGTTTATCCCAGGCATGTTTAAATTCAGTGACTGTGAATTTATCAACCACGTCTGCTGGAAGTTTGTTCCAAGGATCTACTACTCTTTCAGTAAAATAATATTTTCTCATGTTGCTTTTGATCTTTCCCCCAACTAACTTCAGATTGTGTCCCCTTGTTCTTGTGTTCACTTTCCTATTAAAAACACTTCCCTCCTGGACCTTATTTAACCCTTTGACATATTTAAATGTTTCGATCATGTCCCCCCTTTTCCTTCTGTCCTCCAGACTATACAGATTGAGTTCATTAAGTCTTTCCTGATACGTTTTATGCTTAAGACCTTCCACCATTCTTGTGGCCCGTCTTTGGACCCGTTCAATTTTGTCAATATCTTTTCGTAGGTGAGGTCTCCCGAACTGAACACAGTATTTCAAATGTGGTCTCACCAGCACTCTATATAGCGGGATCATAATCTCCCTCTTCCTGCTTGTTATACCTCTAGCTATGCAGCCAAGCATCCTACTTGCTTTCCCTACCGCCTGACTGCACTGTTCATCCATTTTGAGACTGTAAGAAATCACTACCCCTAAATCCTTTTCTTCTGAAGTTTTTGCTAACACAGAACTGCCAATACAATAGTCAGATTGAGGATTCCTTTTCCCCAAGTGCATTATTTTACATTTTGAAACATTAAACTGCAGTTTCCATTGCTTTGACCATTTATCTAGTAAAGCTAAATCATTTACCATATTACAGACGCCTCCAGGAATATCAACCCTATTGCACACTTTAGAGTCATCGGCAAATAGGCAAACCTTCCTTACCAAACCTTCCCCTATGTCACTCACAAATATAATTCTTACTATTCAAAGAGTGAACTCCTACTTGTGCTGGGGAACCCTAAAAGGCCATTGACTTAGTTTAAAGAAGGTTCCACTTGTCCCCATTAAATAATCAATTTGCCCTCCTGTGGGGCGAGGGCCCCAGGTTGGCAACTACTGCTTGAAAAGAATGTAGATGACCAGCTGTCTGCAAGGCATATCAATCCTTCCATTCCCCACATCCATTCAGAGTTGAAGTAGCGGCTTAGATGAGAAGCGAAACATCTTCAAAGAAAAACCAGAAAGTCCACTTGCCTCTTAAAAAAAAGCACCTTTGGGACATTTCAATGTATGTTAAGATTGAGAGCCAGTTTGGTCTGTGGTAGTTTAAAGACAAGCAGGGAAGCCACGTTTTGGGAGATGCAGGAGAAGGTTAAGAAATAAACACCACATGAGCGTGCAAGAAAGAGCACATACAAAATCGGGACACTAATTTCTAGGTCCGTGATGGTGAAATCTATGGCACGCATACCAGAGGTGGCACATGCGTAGTTGCCCAATATTGGATCTCCTTGGTGTTTCTTTTGTGAGCTTCTTATTTCCCAGCAGACGAAACAAAAACTTACAAAAGAAAAAGAATCTCCCACTGATCAGCTGGTCTGGATCTCTGCTGCGCATGCCTGCATATCCACACACACGAGCATGATTGTGCATGCGCACATTTGCACATGTACACACTGTTCCATTTGGGTGTGCGCACATACACATAATTTGAGCTCCAAATTTATGTTGCTAAGTGACTATTATTATTATTATTATTATTATTTATTAGATTTGTATGCTGTCCCTCTCTGTAGACTCGAGGCAGCTTACAACAACAACAAAGACAATGTAAGAACAAATCTAATAATTTAAAAAACACTAAAAATCCCACTATTAAAAGCAAACATACACACAAACATACTGTATAGGCCCGGGGGAGATGTCTCAGTTCCCCCTGACGGCAGAGCTGGGTCTTAAGAACTTTACGAAAGGCAAGGAGGGTGGGGGCAGTTCTAATCTCCGGGGGGAGCTGGTTCCAGAGGGTCGTGGCCGCCACAGAGAAGGCTCTTCTCCTGGGTCCCGCCAAACGACATTGTTTAGTCGACATGTTCATTAAGTGAACTTTGTTCCATTTCACAATCGTTCTTGCCGCCGTTGTAAAGTGAATCAGTGCGGTTGTTAAAGTGAGCAACACTATTGTTAATCGAATCTGTCTTCCCCATTGACTTCGCTTGTCAGAAGATCGCAAACGAGGATCACGTGACCCTGTAGAAACACTGCGGCCCTCATAAATTGCTAAGCATCTTGAGTTTTTGATCATGTAACCATGGAGATGCCGCAATGATCATAAGTATGAAAAAATAAACAGTCCTAGGCCATTTTTTTCAGTGCCATTGTAACTTTGAACTGACATTAAATGAATGGTTGTAAGTCGAGGATTGCCACTATATCATCCCCATAGGGCTTTACAGCCCCCTCTAAATAATTTACAATGTCAACACATTGCCCCCCAACAACCTGGGTCCTCATTTTACTGACCTCAGAAGGATGGAAGGCTGAGTCAACCTTGAGCCGGTTAGGATTGAACTTTCAGGCTGTGGGTAGAGTTAAATGGGTAGAGTTAACCTGCAATACTGCACTTTAACCACTACTCTTCCAGAGCACTGCATGCCCCCAATTTCAGCGGTGAATTGAACTTTAAAGGACATTGGCGGACTCAACAATGGGGAGGCGATAGTTAGGAGGGTAGGAAGGGTTTCAACACACATCAAATAATTTAAAGAGGGGGAAAACCCCATAGATGTCCAGTATGTTGGAAGAGCTTCAGCCAGAGTGTACATCTCACTAGGCACCAGAAAATCCAAAAAGGAAAGAGAGACTATTTGCCTAGAACAGTTTAACAATTTAAGAAATGTGGACTTCAACTCCCAGAATTCTCCAGCCAACATGTGGACTGGGAAATTCTTGAAGTAGTTGAGAAACAGTGGCCTAAATTCTACAGAGGTTCTCAGTCATCTAGTAGATCGTGGTTGTCTCAAAGATGACTTTTTTCTAGAGGCAACTGGACTTTTGGGCTTTTCTTTGAAGACATTTTGCTTCTCGTCTCAGCTCTGAGAAGCTGAGATTTTGGGGGTTTTTTGGATGAGAAGCAAAATGTCTTTAAGGAAAACCCAGAAAGTTCAATTCCCTTTGGGAAAAAAAAAAGCACCTTTGGGACAGTGGCCTTTGTATGGGTGGAGTTTCAGTCCCATCACAAGCTTTGCGTCCCTACCAGAAGCTTCACACCAGGGAGAAAACCGTGCAATTGCTCGGATTGTACCATAGGTTTTGTGGGTAAAATCGAGTTACGAGACACCACACCAGGAGAAAGTCATGTGTGACTTGACTGTGGAACAAGGCAGATTTTATTAACGTTTGTTGCAGAAAAATCAATTTCCAGAAGTACACACAGATGACTTGATTCAGTTGGATTCATTAACTTTACATGCAAGAATATAGATGAAGTAAATTTTACAATACCAATATAGATTCTTCTTCAAGCAGTTGCAGGTAGCAGAGAAGAGTTAGTTTCATTTCAGCAGAGTTCAGAGTGGATAAGAGAGCAGAGTGTGGGCTTGGAGCCACGTCCAACTTTAAACTTCTCAGTTTTGCTTCTCTGCACAGATTCAGAAATGGTTAGGTCCCATTGGCTGTCTTAGTTGCTATGCCTATTCATTGGCTAACCTTGTTACCATGGCTCTCCCAGTCATGAATATTCTAACAGATTGGACTTTACCTTGGAGAACCCACATGGGCAGGAAGCCTTATGCAGTTGGAGGGGGGGGGCAATATTTAGTCAGACACCAGTTGTGCAAGTTCTCCCACTTAAAAAGATGAAAGAGGCCTGTAATTGACATTATAAGTAGACCTCAACCATGAGAGACAAATTGAGAAAGCACATCCAGAAAATCATATTGTCTGATTTTTAACGAATTTATTTGCAAATTATGGTGGAAAATAACTAGTGATACCTTGTCTTACGAACTTAATTGGTTCCAGGACGAGGTTCGTAAGGTGAAAAGTTCATAAGATGAAATAATGTTTCCCATAGGAATCAATGGAAAAGCGATTAATGCGTGCAAGCTCAAAATTCACCCCTCTTGCCAGCCAAAGCGCCCGTGTGTGCGATGCTGGGATTTCCCTGCAAAAACGTGGAAGTCCAGAGGTGGGGTTTCCCATGGAGGGGAGCCTCAGGGGAATCCCAGCAGCGCAAAAACAGGCGCTTTGCCTGACAACGTAAGTCCAGAGGTGGGGCATCTCAGCGGCAGCGGCGGGTTCGTAAGGTGAAAATAGTTCAGAAGAAGAGGCAAAAAAATCTTAAACCACGGGTTCATATCTCGAAAAGTTCGTATGACGAGGGGTTCGTAAGATGAGGTATCACTGTATTTGGTCAATAACAAAAGTTCATCTCAATACTTTGTTATATATACTTTGTTGGCAATGACAGAGGTCAAACGTTTTCTGTAAGTCTTCACAAGGTTGCCACACACTGTTGCTCTTATGTTGGCCCATTCCTCCATGCAGATCTCCTCTAGAGCAGGGGTCCCCAACCGCTGGGCCGTGGACCAGTACCGGGCCGTGGGGCATGTTGCACCGGTCCGCAGAGTTAGCAGCTGCTGTGGAGCTGGCGAGTGCCAAGCTGTTCCTGTTTCTTTCCCCTCCCGTTCACTCGGGACCGCTGTTTGCCTCAGGCCGAGAAAACTTTTGCTTGCTTGCTTCCTTCCTTTCCTGTCTTTCTTCCCTCGTCGAAAGTGGTCTATTTCCTCCTCGCAAAGCCCTTGCTCTGCCTGCAGCTCAGACGGAAAGGCTTTGGCATTGTGCAGCTCTTTTTTTGCTAGGCTTTCCCGGAGGCCTGGGTGGGAGCGAAGCCAGGGGTGTGCGTGTGGCCATGAAGCCCCCACCACCAGCTCTGGTAATTTTCTTTTGGAAGGATTCCTTGCTTCAAGAAAATTACCGGACCTGGCAGTGGTGGGCGCTCCAAGCAGGCAGCAATTGCAAAGGAAGGCAACTGTGTCCGTGGAGGCACCTCCCCCACCTCTGGGATTATTTGCTGCAAACCCAGCCGGAGCAGGCGGTGTGGGGGGGGGGGTGTTCCTCTGAAACTGATGGAAGGAACGAAGCAAGCAAGCAAAAGTTTTCTCCCTCAGGTGGACCGCCTCGGCTGGAGGCAAAGGGCGGTCCCGAGTGAACGGGAGGGGAAAGGAAACCATACCCTCCTAGCCTCTCTCCCTCTGTCACCTCGGCTCCCCTGCAAAATTAAAAGGGGGGGGAGGAAAGAGAGGCAGTGGAACGATAAGCTACACCCCCATGCTTAATCCCGTCCCCCAACCACACCCCTGTCTGCCCCCACCGGGCCATAGAAAAATTGTCTTGGTGAAACTGGTCCCTGGTGGAAAAAAGGTTGGGGACCACTGCTCTAGAGCAGTTATGTTTTGGGGCTGTCGCTGGGCAACAGGGACTTTCAACTCCCTCCAAAGGTTTTCTATAAACTAAGCACCCATGTGCAGCCCTTGACCATATCTGGATGTGCTCATCCATATGGCCTTTGACCTACACAAGGAATGCTACTACAAAACCGGTAGTAAATCACTTCTTTCGGGCGCCCTTGTAACTTTGAACGGCCAAGCAAATGAACCAAGGACGATCTGTAAATTGGGTACCTGCCCTCACACCATAGAAGAACCACTTCGGAGCCTGCAAACCCCTTCGGAAATTTCACCAAGAAAACTGCAGCGAGTGGGCCAAGCGAGAGTCAAAAACGTGAAGGAAAAGCGCAACATGCACACAGAAAAACACCCCTCACACTACCCTTCATTCAACAGGATGCAAACACTGACAACTGCAACAACTGTGAGAAAATCATGGAGAGTGTTGTTTTTGCAAAGGAAGCAATTTTTGAGACGTGGGTTTAAAAGTTCAGTAAGATATTGGGACATTTAAGGGTAAAAAGGCCAAGACTGGAAAACAGGAAGGGTTTGCTTCTCCAATAAGTGAGTCAGCTTGGGCAAGCAGATTAGTTAACAGTTTTAGCCTAGTATCATTATCATCATCATCTTTTAATGATCCCATAATTCCTTGCAAAGTGGAGTATGGGCAATTGAATGGAACTATTGTGTTTCCCCGAAAACAAGACTCTGTCTTATATTTACGGAGAGGGGCAGCATACAAATCTAATAAATAATAATAATGATGATGATGATAATAATAATAATAATAATAATAATAATAATAATAATAATAATAATAATAAATAATTATTATTTGAACCCTGAAATAAGTGCTTGGCCTTATTGCCATGCACCCTAGAGCCCAATGGGGCTTATCAGGGGATGTCTTATTTTGGGGAAAACAGGGTAGTAGCAATAATAATAATTTATTAGATTTGTATGCCGCCCCTCTGTGAAGACTTGGGGTGGCACACAAATCTAATAAGCAGAGTGTTTACTGGTCAGATGCCCTTCCTGTCGCCAATGCGGAGTTTTGTTCAGCAGATACATTCTCCTTGTGCCCAGAGAGAGCAACATCTGCCCCTATCTAGGATTGAACTCACACTGTGAGGTGAGAGCTCCATCTCTACGCCATCCCACCACTCCTAACCACACAGCTTAGTAGTATATAATGGAGAAATTAATTAACCACTTCCCTAAATTCATTATGCTTATGCTGCACGTTTTGTAAGGAAACAAGAAATATAGGTTAAAAAAAAATAAAAATTTGATAAAAGGAAGTGTGGAAGAAGGGGAACTGGGCAAAAGGTGGTGAAAGAGATTTCAGTTTCATGGGAAACTGGCGTTCTGGGAAGATTGCAACCCTGTCTTTGTATTCCTCTGTGTGCCTACCTTGCTAGCCACCCGTTCTTGGAAGAAAGTATTTTAATATGCAATAAATTGCTTTGGGACACCTGTCTTATTCTGTTTTCTTACAATTTTTAGGCTTCTTATTTCCCACTCTTCACGGGGCTTGGAAGTAGCTTACTCAGGGTGGAGAACTGGCACAGCAGATTTCAACCAGAGAAACCCTATTCAGATTTTTATTATTTTGCTCATTTCTGTCTTTTAATTTTTTTTTTTGTCTTAGGGGCCATTCAATCTTTAGAGCCCTCACATCCTGGCTCTAAAATCTCTGAAAAGCTATTTGATAGCCTTATTTCTCCCCCCCCCCAAACCCATCATCCATATCATTTTGAAAGGAGCACTGTAAACAGGTTAGAATTTAGCTTTACTAGATAAAGGGTCAAAGCAATGGAAACTGCAGTTTAATGTTTCCAAATGTAAAATAATGCACTTGGGGAAAAGGAATCCTCAATCTGAGTATTGCATTGGCAGTTCTGTGTTAGCAAAAACTTCAGAAGAGAAGGATTTAGGGGTAGTGATTTCTGACAGTCTCAAAATGGGTGAGCAGTGTGGTCGGGCAGTAGGAAAAGCAAGTAGGATGCTTGGCTGCATAGCTAAAGGTATAACAAGCAGGAAGAGGGAGATTGTGATCCCCTTATATAGCGCGCTGGTGAGACCACATTTGGAATTCTGTTCTGGAGACCTCACCTACAAAAAGATATTGACAAAATTGAACGGGTCCAAAGACGGGCTACAAGAATGGTGGAAGGTCTTAAACATAAAACGTATCAGGAAAGACTTAATGAACTCAATCTGTATAGTCTGGAGGACAGAAGGAAAAGGGGGCACATGATCGAAACATTTAAATATGTTAAAGGGTTAAATAAGGTTCAGGAGGGAAGTGTTTTTAATAGGAAAGTGAACACAAGAACAAGGGGACACAATCTGAAGTTAGTTGGGGGAAAGAGCAACATGAGAAAATATTATTTCACTGAAAGAGTAGTAGATCCTTGGAACAAACTTCCAGCAGACGTGGTTGGTAAATCCACAGTAACTGAATTTAAACATGCCTGGGATAAACATATATCCATTGTAAGATAAAATACAGGAAACAGTATAAGGGCAGACTAGATGGACCATGAGGTCTTTTTCTGCCGTCAGTCTTCTATGTTTCTAGAATGGTCTAACTTCCCTTTTTTTGTTGCAAGTAAATTAGCTAGAAAACTTTGCACATAGTTATGGACAGAAGGGCAATAACTGGGGTTTTTATAATGAATCCACATTCTGGGTGATTTTTATTTATTTTTTAGTAATGACTCCACCTAGGTAATTTTTTTAGTCATGGGCCATTTAGGCAGTGGTGAAATCCAATTGTTTTTTTTACTACCAGTTCTGTGGATGAGGCATGGTGTGGCTGATGGGAGTGGGTTGGTGGGCATGGCAGGGGAAGGGTACTGCAAAATCCTCATTCCCTCTCTAATCCTGGGAGAAAGATATTGGAAAATTTCCATTCCCATCCCACTCTGGGACCAGCCAGAGATGGTACCTGCCGGTTTTCTGAACTACTCAAAATTTCCGCTACTGGTTCTCCAGAACCTGTTGGATTTCTTCCTTGCACCTAGATATTTTTTTAGTAATGAGTCCACCTTCTGAGAGGCCATCCTGCACTGGGGTGTTGGATCAAGGTGGTGCCGTGGATATTGCCTATCTGGACTTCAGCAAAGCCTTTGATACGGTTTCACATAAAGAGCTGATGGATATATTAGTGAAGATTGTACTTAATCCCTGGATAGTTCAGTGCATTTCAAGCTGGCTGAAGCATAGACATCAGAGAGTTGTTGTTAATGGCGAGTATTCTGAGCAGAGACAGGTTACAAGCGGTGTGCCACAAGGGTCTGTTCTGGGTCCTATTCTTTTTAATATGTTTGTGAGTGACATAGGGGAAGGTTTGGTAGAGAAGGTTTGCCTATTTGCCGATGACTCTAAAGTGTGCAATAGGGTTGATATTCCTGGAGGGGTCAGTAATATGGTAAATGATTTAGCTTTACTAGATAAATGGTCAAAGCAATGGAAACTGCAGTTTAATGTTTCAAAATGTAAAATAATGCACTTGGTGAAAAGGAATCCTCAATCTGAGTATTGCATTGGCAGTTCTGTGTTAGCAAAAACTTCAGAAGAGAAGGATTTAGGGGTAGTGATTTCTGACAGTCTCAAAATGGGTGAGCAGTGTGGTCAGGCGGTAGGAAAGGCAAGTAGGATGCTTGGCTGCATAGCTAGAGATATAACAAGCAGGAAGAGGGAGATTGTGATCCCCTTATACAGAGCGTTGGTGAGACCACATTTGGAGTACTGTGTTCAGTTCTGGAGACCTCACCTACAAAAAGATATTGACAAAATTGAACGGGTCCAAAGACGGGCTACAAGAATGGTGGAAGGTCTTAAGTATAAAACGTATCAGGAAAGACTTAATGAACTCAATCTGTATAGTCTGGAAGACAGAAGGAAAAGGGGGGACATGATCGAAACATTTAAATATGTTAAAGGGTTAAATAGGGTTAAAAAGGGTTAAAAGCAGCACATTTGAAAAACGTTTTCCCAGGCAGCCGGCTTACTGGCCGGGGAAGCAAGCGATCCGGGACTGCCTCGTTTCCTCTTCCCGCCGCCCGCCGCATTCGGAGCCCGAGAGGGGGAAAGAGAAGAATGGAGAGAGAGCCGCGCACCGGAGGCAGACGCCACTGCCGCCTCAACAGCAGCCACGGGAGGGGAGTCGCAATCACACCGACACACACGCGCGACACCCCTCCCGTGGCTGCTGTTGAGGCGGCAGCGGCGTCCGTCTCCGGCGCACGGCTCTCTCTCCATTCTTCTCTTTCCCCCTCTCGGGCTCCGAATGCGGGTTCGGTGGGGGGCTAGGAAGCCCCCCAGGCCGGCAGCGACCTTTTAAAACAGCCGCGCCACTTCCGAGCTAACTCCTGAAGCCAAACGCCAAAGGCGAACTTCCGCGCCTCAGGAGTTAGCTCGGAAGCGGCGCGGATGTTTTAAAAGGTCGCTGCCGGCCTGGGGGGCTTTCCAGAACTCCCCCAACCCACAACCCAGGTTCGGTGGGGGGCTAGGAAGCCCCCCAGGCTGGCAGCAACCTTTTAAAACAGCCGCGCCGCTTCCGAGCTAACTCCTGAAGCCAAATGCCAAAGGCGAACATCCGCGCCTCAGGAGTTAGCTCAGAAGCGGCGCGACTGTTTTAAAAGGTCGCTGCCGGCCTGGGGGGCTTTCCAGAACCCCCCCAACCCGGGTTCGGTGGGGGGCTAGGAAGCCCCCCAGGCCAGCTGCAACCTTTTAAAACAGCCGCGCCACTTCCGAGCTAACTCCTGAAGCCAAACGCCAAAGGCGAACTTCCGCGCCTCAGGAGTTAGCTCGGAAGCGGCGCGGATGTTTTAAAAGGTCGCTGCCGGCCTGGGGGGCTTTCCAGAACTCCCCCAACCCACAACCCAGGTTCGGTGGGGGGCTAGGAAGCCCCCCAGGCTGGCAGCAACCTTTTAAAACAGCCGCGCCGCTTCCGAGCTAACTCCTGAAGCCAAATGCCAAAGGCGAACATCCGCGCCTCAGGAGTTAGCTCAGAAGCGGCGCGACTGTTTTAAAAGGTCGCTGCCGGCCTGGGGGGCTTTCCAGAACCCCCCCAACCCGGGTTCGGTGGGGGGCTAGGAAGCCCCCCAGGCCAGCTGCAACCTTTTAAAACAGCCACGCCGCTTCCGAGCTAACTCCTGAGGCGCGGAAGTTCGCCTTTGGCGTTTGGCTTCAGGAGTCAGCTGGGAAGCGGCGCGGCTGTTTTAAAAGATCGCAGCCAGCCTGGGGGGCTTTCCAGCACCCCCCTGAACCCCCAACTCAGAACCGCGTTCAGACGATTCCCCCTGCCGTCCCCGTCCCCGCGCCTACCGCGCACCGCTCGCCTTCCCGGGCAGCCCGACACGCCGGATCGCTCGCTCCCTCGCGCGTCCCGCCCGCCGCCAAGCCCCGCTTGCACGCATTAATCGCTTTTCCATTGTTTCCTATGGGAAACAATGTTTCCTCATACGAGCTTTTCGACTTACGTGCCTCCTTCCGGCACCAATTAAATTCGTAAGTCGAGGTTCCACTGTATAACCTTGTCTCTTTGATATATGATTGGTTATTTCACTCTCCGCTTTTGCATATGTATAAATACATATGTGGTTCAGAATTATATCAAAGCACTTCTGAACAGTTATAAAACTGTCCCTTGGGACAGTTTTATAACTGTTCAGAAGTGCTTTGATATAATTCTGAACCACATGCAATAAACTTGTGCATCTCAAGTCGTTCTTGTCCTGCTACACTATCATGTCTGCTCTGGCCCTCCTTTTCTCTAGGCTATCCATGCCCAGTTCCCGCAATCTCTCTTCGTAAGTCTTGGTTTCTAGACCCCTGATCATTTTGGTTGCTCTTTTCTGCACCTTCTCCAGAGTTTCAATGTCTCTTTTGAAGTGTGGTGATCAGAACTGAACACAGTACTCCAGGTATGGTCTGACCAGGGCATAGTAGAGTGGTATTAAGACTTCCCTGGTCTTAGAGTGTATTCCCCTGTTGATGCAGCTTAGGATTGTGTTGGAACCCACCTCTGAAACAATCCCACCCCCCAATCAAATTCAAGCTTGATGCCTCGTTTATGGTGAGTTCCTTCATAGTGAGGCTGAATCTTACAGATCCCGAATTCTGTCTTGACCTCATGTGGTCCCCAAGATCTCTTCCTGTAATCCCTCTCTTCCTTGCTTTCTCGTCTTAGCAGTCACAGAATCCGGAGCCCTTGCAGGGAGTGGCTTTTCCTCCTTAACTCTAGGGGTGCTTCTTTTAGGGTATCACATCGTCCAGATGATCATCACATGTGAAGTACGGGAAGACGGGACCAGGAGCGGACGCTGGCAATACGGCTACGACAGGAGGCATTTCCTCAAGTACGACATGGGGACCTCCAGCTGGTTCGCCGCCGACAAGGAAGCCCTGTTAATCAAGTGGAAATGGGAGAGTGAAACCGCCATCATGCAACGCTTCTGGGGCTACCTGGAGAGCACCTGCACGGAGTGGATGAAGAAGAACGAGCACTATGGATTGAACGGGTCCTTGAGGAAAGGTATAGAGAAATGGCCAGGAAGAAAAGTGTGGGGAAGGTGCTATTCCACGTATTGTTTCGGTGTGGCAAGTGTTTCCTGTGTAGGTTCAAAGACAGACAGATGGTGGAGTCTTTAGGAGGCAGAACCCATAATAATAATAATAATAATAATAGTAGTAGTAGTAGTAGTAGTAGTAGTCTTCGGAGAGGGGCGGCATACAAATCTAATAATAATAATAATAATAATAATAATAATAATAATAATAATAATAATTGTTGTACATACTCCTGGTCAGTTGGAGGATGATGAAGATATTGAGGACTCTGATTCAGATAGTTTTTATGAATTAGTGGAAGGCCCAGGGTTACACGTAGTAGAACAGGTGGGAGGCCAGCCAGGATGGGGCTATGAGTTCAGGATCTAGTGAGGGAGAATCAGACGCTCGCTGGGTTAACCCTAAATTCAGAAGGGCCCAAAAACATAGAGAACAGAGGTCTGGAATAAGATATTAAGGAGAGGAATGGGTTAAATACTGTAGTGATGTATTTGGCACGTCAGGGGGTCAGTGGGGAAGAAGGGTGGAGTTTCAACGTTGCCGATGAGAAAAATTGAGGTTTTTCTTGCCGCTCACAAGTAAGAAAAAGTATTCTGTGTTGATTTTAACAGTCAGGGCTGCTGTTTTTAGAGATCAGGCTGTAGGAAAATAAATCTTGTTAAGTGGAGAAGGAGAAGGAATGTGAGAAATGCGGTCAAGGGAGATAACGGACCAACAGATAAGTGCGTGTACGAAATGTGTTTGAATTCCAGAAGAGCAAAGAAATAAATGGAGTTTCTTTATTCATGATATAATGCATTTGATAAGAGTTATTTGTAATTGCTAAATTTCTACCAGAAGCCAGAACAACAACAACAACAACAAAACAACAACATTATTATTATTATTATTATTATTATTATTATTATTATTATTATTATTATTATATTTGTATGCTGCCCCTCTCCGAAGACTCTCAGTCTTGTCTGCGTTGAACTTGAGCCTGTTAACTCCCATCCAGACCCTCACGGATTCAAGGCACCGACACATTGACCGCTTCACTAAATTGACACGGGTGGAAATGTACACCATGGGTCTGCCCTGGAAACAGCAAAGGACTGACCAGCGGTGCCTCTGCCAGTGAAAAAGGAATTCAGGAGGGCAACCCTCACATGCTCTATTTTTACTGGCAGAGGGTTGCAGGAGGCCATTGCAGCCGGAAACGGCCCTTGGGAGCCCATTTTTGCTGGCAGAGCTTTGGCGCTGCCACCGAAGACCCCAACATGAGTGATGTTGAGTTGGCTCACCCCAAACCCCGAGATCAAACACAATCCTAATGTGGCCCACAAAGAAATTGAATTTGACATCCCTCATATAGGCTCTCCTGCTTGAGCTGGACTCTTTTAGCTCTGGCTTGAGCTAGAAGACCACCAAAGTCCCTTCTAGTTCCATTTTGATTCCGATTGGCTTTTGCTCGTCAGAACGTTGCCAAAGGACTTTGAGACACTGCAACCGTCATAAATGTGAGCCCGTTGTCAAGCATTCAAATGTAAATCACGTGGCAGTGGGAATGTTGCAACCATCATCGGAGAGGGGCGGCATACAAATTTAATAAATTATTATTATTATTATTATTTATTATTAATTACTATTATTATTAATTATTATTAATAATAATAATTATTATTGTTTATTATTATTATTATTACTGTTATTATTATTATTATTATGTCAGTACAACACAGCAAACGAGATCACTATGCTGGATTTCGTATTTCATCACCAGTCGGGCGCTTCCCAAGCACCTATGACTGCGTGATGTAGCGGCGAATTATATTTCCCGATCCCAGTAAAGCGGCCTTTTGCAATTGACAGATGGAGATTTTGTCAATTCCAATGGTTTTCAAATGTCCGCTGAGATCCTTTGGCACTGCGCCCAGCGTGCCAAGTACCACTGGGACCACTTTCACTGGCTTATGCCAGAGTCGTTGCAGCTCGATTTTTAGATCTTCCTATTTCACTAATTTCTCTAGCTGCTTCTCCTCAATTCTACTGTCTCCTGGGATTGCGATGTCAATGATCCATACTTTCTTTTTCTCCATGATCACAATGTCTGGTGTGTTATGCTTCAGAATTCTGTCAGTCGGAAGTCCCACAGTAGTTTTGCTCATTTTCGACCACTTTTTCAGGCTTATGATCCCACTAGTTTTTTGCCACTGGTAAATGGTAGTTCCAGCACAAGATCCAGTGGATGATGATGATGATTATTATTATTATTATTATTATTAATATTAATATTAATATTATCATAAATGTGAAAAGGGTTACGAAT
The DNA here is from genome assembly GCF_031021105.1 of Erythrolamprus reginae. NCBI lineage: Eukaryota > Metazoa > Chordata > Lepidosauria > Squamata > Dipsadidae > Erythrolamprus > Erythrolamprus reginae. Next base: position 171,483 of record NW_027248505.1, read on the forward strand.
TACTTTGTTCGGTGCCGCTGTAACTTTGGTCACTAAATGAACAGTTTTAAGTCGAAAACTACCGGCATTTAAATAAAGTGCTTTTAGGTTTTCTGGCTAAAAGAAACTGTTCCAAGCAACTTGGATCTATTGGGTGACACCTAGTTCTGGTTGCATGTGTGATAGCAATAGCATTTAGACTTGTATACCGCTTCACAGTGCTTTTACAGCAGTTTACAGAGTCAGCCTCTTGCCTCCAACAATTTGGGTCCTCATTTTACCCACCTCAGAAGGATGGAAGGCTTAGTCAATCTTGAGCCCGGTGTGATTTTAACTGCTAAATTGCAGGCAGCCGGCAGGCAGCAGAAGTAGCCTGCAGTACTGCACTCTAACCACTAAGCCACCGTGGCTCACGATGCACAATAATAATTAATAATAATTTATTATTAGTAGGAGACCTCACCTACAAAAAGATATTGACAAAATTGAACGGGTCCAAAGACGGGCTACAAGAATGGTGGAAGGTCTTCAGCATAAAACATATCAGGAAAGACTTCATGAACTCAATCTGTATAGTCTGGAGGACAGAAGGAAAAGGGGGGACATGATCGAAATATTTAAATACGTTAAAGGGTTAAATAAGGTCCAGGAGGGAAGTGTCTTTAATAGGAAAGTGAACACATGAACAAGGGGACACAATCTGAAGTTAGTTGGGGAAAGATCAAAAGCAACGTGAGAAAATATTATTTTACTGAAAAAGTAGTAGATCCTTGGAACTAACTTCCAGCAGACGTGGTTGGTAAATCCACAGTAACTGAATTTAAACATGCCTGGGATAAACACATATCCATTGTAAGATAAAATACAGGAAATAGTATAAGGGCAGACTAGATGGACCATGAGGTCTTTTTCTGCCCTTCTATGTTTCTATGTTTCTATTACACTTGTATGCTGCCCCTCTCCGAACACTCAAATCATGATGATTTCAAGGGAGACTCAGTTTTTGATCATAAACCCCTTTTTTCCCCAGAGCCTCCAATGGTGAAGATGAGCAGCAGGACGGAGCTGGTGGATGGGATGGAAACTCACATCTGTGAACCTTATGGCTTCTACCCCAGGGAAATTGATGCCTTCTGGATGAGGGACGGGGAGATCTGGGAGGTGGACACACACTATGCTCCGTCTGTGGCCCCCAATTCGGATGGGACCTACCACTACTGGCTCAGCATCCAGATCGACCCCCAAGAAAGGGACCGTTATCAGTGCTACGTGGATCACGACGGTCTGCCTAAGCCTCTGGGACTGGCTCTGAAGGGTGAGAAAATCTGCCTGTCTATCGGAAAATGTTTATGGAGATCAGGGGTCAGCAACCTGCAGCTCTGGAGCTGCATGTAGCTCTTTCATTCCTCTGCTGCAGCACCCTGGTGCTGGTTGACTCCACAATTGCTAGGGCTTTTATTTAGAACAGGTAGAGGAAATAGGATGCCATGCAATGAAAAGACTCTATGGTAGGGGAACCTACTTCCTCTAAGGAGAGGAAAAAGGATGCCACACTAGGAGAAGACTCTATGATGGGTGAACCGGACTTCTGGTTGGCTCCAGAATTGAATGGGGGCTTCCAGTTAGGACCTTTTTGGCTCTTTGAGTGTTTAAGGTTGCCGAACCCGGATAGAGATTCTCAATCAAATTTGGTTGTCCCAAAATGTTTTTCAAATGGCAACTAGACTTTCTTCGGTATTTTTACCTATGGGGTGCTTAGATCTGGCCCACAGCGTGCTTAGATCTGGCCTATGGGGCCATTATGGCAACAGCGAACGACCAGCCTGCGGTACCTCTATCAGCAAAAACGGAGCCTGGGAGGGCTGCCTGTGGCCCACCTAAGCTCCATTTTTACTGTTAGAGGGTTGCAGGAGGCTCTCTCAGCTGAAAACAGAACTTGGGTGGCCATTTCCACTGACAGAACTTTCGGGCCCTCACAGGCACCTGCAACACAAGGGATGTCAAGCTGGCCACACCCACTTTGGCCACACCTACCTCAGACTCCCAACATCGTGGCACGTGGAGCCATATCTGCTGGCACCTGAGCCGTTGCCCTAGCTCAACTCTAATGTGCATGTGTGTGCCGGCCAGCTGATTTTTGGCTCGCATAGAGGCTCTGGGAGGGCGTTTTTGGCTTCCAGATGGCCTCTGAAAGAATGGGGAAGGACATTTTTACCCTCCCCTGGCTTCAGGGAAGCCTTTAGAGCCTGGGTAGGGCAAAACACAAGCCTATTGGGCCCCCCAGAAGTTGGGAAACAGACCATTTCCAATCTCCAGAGGGCCTTCGAGGTGGTGGTGGAAGCTGTTTTCACCCTCCCCAGGCACTGAATTACTTACTTACTTACTTACTTACTTACTTACTTACTTACTTACTTACTTACTTACTTACCTACCTACCTACCTACCTACCTACCTACTTACTTACTTACTTACTTACTTATTTTGTCCAATACACAATGAGGGTTTTAATGGGTATATATCTATATGCGCACAGTAAAATACATGATGAAGGTTATAGAGGAGATACTCATAGTAAAATATATCTATGAAAGAATAGAAAAGAAGATATAGTAATAGAACATATCAATGAAAGAATAGAAGAAGAGATATAGGAACAGAAGAAAGGAATAGGAGATATAGGAGAGCAATAGGACAGGGGACGGAAGGCACTCTAGTGCACTTATACTCGCCCCTTACTGACCTCTTAGGAATCTGGATAGGTGAACTGTAGATAATCTAAGGGTAAAGTGTTGGGGGTTTGGGGATGACACTATGGAGTCCGGTAATGAGTGTCCAAGCTTCAACAACTCAGTTACTGAAGTCATATTTTTTACAGTCAAGTTTGCAGCGGTTAGTTTAAATTTGTTGTGTGCTCTTGTGTTGTTGTGGTTGAAGCTGAAGTAGTCGCCGACAGGCAGGACGTTGCAGCATATGATCTTGTGGGCAATACTTAGATCTTGTTTAAGGCGTCTTAGTTCTAAGCTTTCTAGGCCCAGGATTGAAAGTCTAGTCTCGCAGGGTGTTCTGTTTCGAGTGGAGGAGTGAAGGGCTCTTCTGATGAAGTATCTTTGGACATTTTTAAGGGTGTTAATATCTGAGATGCTTGGTGAAATGAAGTGACCAGACACGTACTCAAGAGACAGTTCTTTATTAGCTCTTTTTGAAAAGTGACTCCAGCAATGAACTTGTCTCAGCTGTCAGTGGAAATTCAGCTGTATTTATACTGTTTGAGCTCGCGCCAAAAGGGGCTGTCATGCGTCTGGTCCAATCAGACGCGACCTTGTACTTTCTTTACAATTTCTGCCCGGAGACAGCCTTTTTACCTCAGTTAACTATTTACATATTCAGTACTTAACACCCCTCCCTTCTTAGTTCGACGTAATGTCACTCAGAAAGCCATGTGATGTAATCCTCCAATCTGCTTGGTCTGCGCAAGGCTCGCTCTGACCTGCGCAGATCATTTGAGTCCGGAATTTCCACGGTGGAGGTTGGTTCGCTGCTGGCTCCTGAGTGCGGCTGGGCCCGAGTTGGGGCTCTGGCCTGCGGAGTTGAGCATGCAGGCATCGTACCGACCTCTGAAGAAGATGAAGTCGGCTCGGTGTCGTTGTAGGACCTTTCCTGTTCGGGTGAGTCCATTTGTAATTCCAAAAAATCTGGTTGTGTGCAAAAGTCTGCTTGGGGGGAAGAATTCAAGTTAGCGGTTTGTTCACTGTTAGAGTCAATGCGCCCTCGCAAATGATCAATGTGCCGTTTCCAGATACGGCCGTCCTCAAGTTGAACCAAATATGTTTTCGGAGCGGTTTGCTGTGTTATTCTTCCCTTGATCCAATTAACCCCCCCATCAAAATTTTTTGCAAATATATATTGACCAAGGTACAAATTTCTTTCTGGTGGTACAGATGGCATATTATAACAATTGCTAGTACAATACCGAGGGTGCAACCTGTCCAGGGGAGATCTTAATTTTCTACCCATTAAAATTTCTGCAGGACTCTTATGGGTAACAGAATTTGGAGTAATGTGTTGCATTAAAAGAAATTGATCTAAATTTTTCTGTACTTCCCCTGGGCCTGCTCTGCGCAGTGCTTCTTTCGCAACGCGAACATAACGTTCTGCAAGACCATTAGCCCATGGCGAGTAAGGGGATATGAGTGCGTTTCTGACCCCCAAATTGCTTAGAAAAACTTCAAATTGTCTAGCAGTTAATTGTGGCCCATTATCAGAGACTAGCAAGTCTGGACATCCATGGGTTGCAAACAAATGGTACAAAGCTTTAATAGTGGCACAAGTGGTTATGTTATGCATGGCTATTATCTCAACCCATCTAGAGAAAGCGTCTACCACAATTAGGAAATACTGAGACCCTATTGGCCCTGCAAAGTCAATGTGTATTCTTGACCATGGGCCTGTGGGTTTCTCCCATTCTGTTGGAGTAGTTTTAGGGGGATTTGGTCGTGACTCCTGACATGGGTCACATTTGGCTACCCACTGTTCAATGTCGGTATCTAGGCCTGGCCACCACACATGACCCCTTGCCAAACCTTTCATCCTGACAATGCCAGGATGTCCCACATGTAACATAAAGAGTACTTTTTGTTTTAAACACTCAGGGATGACTACCCTATCACCCCATAACACACACACCCGTATGTATGATAACTCTAACCTCTTGATTTTAAAATCTGCTAAACGTGCTTCCTCAGAGTCTCCATGCCAACCCTTCTGTATACAATTAATGACCTTTTGCAGAATTGGGTCTTTTTTGGTTTGCTCAGCCACCTCTTTGGCAGTAGTCAATGGATTTTCCTCAAAATCTAAGAGTAACACATCTACTGATGGGGTTGGGTCTTCTACTAATTCGGCTATGGGGCACCTGCTTAGGCCGTCTGCGTGATTTATTGTCTTCCCCCCTTTGTGGATTAGGTCATATTGGTATCCCGATAGGAACAATGCCCACCTAATTAGTCTGGGGGACATAAAGGGAGGAGTTGGCTTGTTAGAAGCCAGCAGACCTAAAAGGGGCTTGTGATCAGTGATTAATTCAAACCGCCTCCCAAACAAATAATTATGGAACTTTTTAACACTTGCTACTAAAGCTAAAGCCTCTTTGTCCAGTTGGCTATAGTTCCTTTCAGAGGCTGACATAGTTCTAGAGAAAAATGCGATTGGCGCTTCTGTATTGTTGGGCATTACATGAGCCAATACACCACCCACCCCATAAGCTGAAACGTCGCACGTAAGCCTTAGGGGCAATACAGAACTGTATTGAACCACCACGCTTTTGGAGGTCAACAATTTTTTAATTTGGTAAAAAGCTTCACGTTCAGGTATGCCCCAGGTCCAGGGAACTCCCTTCTGAAGCAGCCGGTGTAGGGGTTCTGCGACCATTGCCTTCTGTTTCAAAAAGATAGAGTAAAAATTAAGAAGGCCTAAGAACGCTTGTAATTCTGTCTTAGTTTGTGGCTCGGGGGCTTCAGTGATAGCTTTTAATTTTTCTGTAGTGGGGTGGATGCCGTTGCCATCTATCCTGTATCCCAGGAATTCAACACTTTCGGTTCCCCATACGCCAGCGGTCCCCAAACTACGGCCTGTGGGCCGCATGCAGCCCGCTGAGGCCATTTATCCGGCCCGCCGGTGATTGACAGGAGCACAGAAAAGAGAGAAAGAAAGAAAGAAAAGGGAAAGAGAGGGAGGGAAAGAGAAGTGGAGAGGAATGAAGAAGGGAAAGAAGGAAGGAAGGAAGGAGAAATGAAAGGACAGAGGAAGGAAGGACTGTTTTTGGGGGGGTAATTTTTTTTATTTTTCTCTTAACATACATTCAAACAATATAGTGTACCATCTAATTTTCCATGAATAAAATGTGGTATTTTGTTAGTAACTAATATCAATCATCAAAAAAGTTGCAAAAGTTTTTTTTCTAATTTTGTCATCCAGTTACACTCATTTTTAAAATTAAATTCCCTCCTTAATGTTCCTTCAAAAAGTACACCAATTATTTTTCTAACTTATTAACCATTATGCCAAAGAAAACCTTGTATAGCCAATCAGATGTTAACAAAAGAAAATTAAAAACTAAACATAAACATATATGAATTTCAGACTTCTCCCCCCCCCTCTAAATAGTACATTCCCATTTTGTTTTTTACTTTAAGATAAGGTATGTGCAGTGTGCATAGGGATTTGTTCATAGGGTTTTTTTAATAGTCCGGCCCTCCAACAGCCCAAGGGACAGTGAACTGGCCCCCTGTGTAAAAGGTTTGGGGACCCCTGCCATACGCATTTATCTGCTTTGACCCTTAAACCCTTTGATTGTAACCTGTGTAAAACTGCTCGTATTCTTTGGTTTAGTTGTGACTGGGATTGTCCTGAAATGAGTATATCATCAAAGTAGGGGATAGTTCCCTCAATACCTGCTAATAATCGCTCCATCAAGCTTTGGAATATGCCCGGGGCTATGCTTACCCCAAATTGTAGCCTAGTGCACCTAAAGGCCCCCCTGTGGGTCACAATGGTTTGCGCCAAAGAGGTAGGCCGGAAGTTGTTGGTATGCTTGTGCGAGGTCAATTTTTGCAAAAAGCTTACCCTCTCCTAGTGAATGTAGGAGATGCTGGACTACTGGGATTGGATACGGGTGGTGTTGAAGGGCTTTGTTAAGTGTGGATTTATAGTCCGCACAGACCCTGAAGGAGCCATCTGGTTTCAATGGTGTTACTATGGGCGTTTCCCATGGCCCATGTTCCACCGGAACTAGTATGCCCTGAGCTATGAGCTTATCTAGCTGGTGGTCTAATTTTGGTAGAAGAGGTAAAGGGACCCTTCGGGGTTTGAGCCTGACCGGGGGAACTGTAGGATCTATAGAAAATGAGATAGGGGATCCCTTATATGTGCCCAAGGTGGGACTGAATACCTCTGGAAATTCGTTAACAAAGTTAGGAATATTATTGTCAGTATTCACCATACACACTCCTGAAATTTCAATGCCCAAAGGGCACATCCACGTTAGGCCAAGGAGAGAGTGTGTAGCCCCTGCAACCACAATCATTGGCAGTGAACATTTTACAGTTTTAAATTGTACAGGCACAAAAACTGTTCCCAACACAGGAATGACATTTCCCTGAAAGTCTCTAATAACTAATGAGGTTTGCTTTAAGTCAGATTTGCGCAGATTAGGCATATACATTTTAAATTTGTCCCAAGGCATAATAGAATATTTAGACCCAGTGTCCAGTTCTAGATTGCAAGGTTTGCCATTGAGAAACAGGGAGATTACAATTTTGTTGCCTTGCAATGTATTTGCGCTATTAACATAAGTTTGTGCGTTACCTCTTGAGTAGTCGCGGTTAGCAGCCGCGTAGTTTCTGCGGTTGGAACCTCTTGAGAATCTGATGTCCCGCGGTTGTTGTGCCTGGTTGTTGGCTCTTTGTGGCCGAGGAGCGGAGAAGGATTCTTCGGGTAGCGGGGCTCTGCACGCTTCGGCGATGTGGCCCCGTCGGCTGCAGCGGCGGCATATGGCGTCCCGGAAGGGGCAGCGTTGTCGTGGATGGTTCCCTCGGCAACCGGAGCAAGGGGCGGAGGTGCGAGGGTATCTGGGATGTCTGGATGTGTCGGCTTGCACTAGGAGGCAGGTATCATCGGTGCCGGCTGGTGGGCTGAGGTCGTCGGAAGGCTCGGCTTGGAAATCGGAAGAGGTGATTTTTGAAACGGTTTCCTTTTTCTCTTGGTCTTTGAGCTCCTTGGCGGCTGCGTCGGCAACCTCGGCGGTTTGAGCCAACTTTATGACAGCCTGGAGTGTAGGCTCGTCCTCGGTGAGGAGTTTATTTCAGACGGTGGAGTTTTTCATCCCGAAGATGAGGGCGTCGGTGAGGCGAGCTTCCGGGCTGTCAAACTTGCACTTTGACAGCACCGTTCTAAGCCGCGTAGCAAATTGATTGATGGATTCAGTGTCCCTTTGAGCCATTCTCGAGAATTGATGGCGGAACACCACGGCTGGCTTAGTGGGTTTGAAATGGTTCGCTAGTCTTGCTTGTAGGTCGTCCCACGGAACGGATTTTGCCGGGAGCGGGTCGGTTAGAGTCTGTACGAGGTCGAAGATTTCTTGACCGCAGTAGTTGAGAAAAATAGCCCGCTTCCTGTCGGCTTCGGCGTTCCCCATTCCAGCCGCCTCAAGAAAGATTTCGAATCTTGTCATGTAGGCGCTCCACGATGACTTTTCGGGGTCGAAAAAGTCGGGAGCCCGGCCGATCTGGAGATTGTTCATTCTGCAGGCGTGGGTTTCTTCGGTTCTCGTCACCAGTGAAATGAAGTGACCAGACACGTACTCAAGAGACAGTTCTTTATTAGCTCTTTTTGAAAAGTGACTCCAGCAATGAACTTGTCTCAGCTGTCAGTGGAAATTCAGCTGTATTTATACTGTTTGAGCTCACGCCAAAAGGGGCTGTCATGCGTCTGGTCCAATCAGACGTGACCTTGTATTTTCTTTACAATTTCTGCCCGGAGACAGCCTTTTTACCTCAGTTAACTATTTACATATTCAGTACTTAACACTTGGCACCTGAGGAAAAAAAGGTTCGCCATCACTGTCCTATGACGTAAAGACATCTGACATTTCTTAACTTGGTAGATCTCTTTATTTTTCTCACTGTTGGAGATCTTTTTGCCCAATAAGCAGATATTTGGTGATTCCCATTGAGTGATTTACTCTTTTTCTCAATCCAGTTCCACAATCCAGGTTCAATCTGTGGTATATCATCGGTGCTGCTGCAGCTGGCATTATCGTACTGTGTGCAATTGTTGGGATCTTGGCATTTCGCAGTAAGTATCCTTTTCTGGGTGATTGAAAGAAGATGGGGCGATTCCTCCCATGTGTCTCCCTTCAGGGAGCTAAGTAGCTTGTTTGCTTATCTGCTGGTTGCATCTTTGTTTATTCATTTATTTATTACCTGCCTTTGTTATTTTCCCAAATAACTCAAGGCAGAAAACACCTCCCTCCTATCCCACCCCTCACCTCAACAACCCAGTGAGGTGGGTTGGGCTGAGACAAAGTCACCTAGCTGACTTTCATGGCCAAGATGAGACTTCAACTCATGTTTGGTCATTTGCTTTTTAGCCTGGTGCCTTAACCACTGGGCCAAACTGCCTCCTCCTCTTCTCCTCCTTCCTTCTTCCTCCCACCTCCTCTTCTCCTCCCTCTTCCTCTGTTTCTCCTCATTCCTTTTTCTTCCTCCTTATCTTTCTCCTCCTTCCTCCTCCCCGTCCTTTTCTCCTCCCATCTCCTCCTCCTCTTCTTGTCTTTCTCCTCCTTCCTCCTCTTCTCCTTCTTTCTTCACCTTCCTCCTTCTTCTCTTCTTCTTCCTTCCTCCACTTCTTCTCTTTCTCCTCATTCCTCCTCTTCTTTTTTTCATTTTTCTTTTTCTTCTCCTCCATCCTCCTCTTCTCCTTCTTTCTTCACCTTCCTCCTTCTTCCTTCTCTTCTTCTTCCTTCCTCCACTTCTTCTGTTTCTCCTCATTCCTCCTCTTCTTTTTTTCATTTTTCTTTTTCTTTTTCTTCTACTCCCTCCCTTCCCTGTTTTCCCAGCCCTCTTGTGGAGCATATGAAATCTCAGCCTCTTGCTGGAACTCCAGCCTTAATTTACTTGAGTCTGACATTCGGACAGGCCAGTCTCCTTCTGAGTTGGGAAGGGGCACCACAGAACTGCCTCTTTCAAAGGCTTTGGTCAAAGAGAAGGGTTTCCATGAAAACGTTCTTGCTTCTTCTGCTGCTGTTTTCCCCATTTCACTTCCATTCAGGGGAATGATCCATTGATCATTGACCAATCCAGGGTTCCATTTGTATCAAAGCAAATGAGTGCTTGAATGATATTGGGTGGCTTTAGTTCCTGGTGCATCAGCAATGTCTTTCGGTTGAATCCAAGAAGTGTGCTATTCTCTATTACTGCTCCTCTTTTTGGAACTAGGACAACATCCCCGTCCCTGAGGTTTCAGTTTAATCCTTAAACTATCTCCCCCTTGGAGGGTATTAAACACCTATATTTTCCCCCTGGGCTTGGGAGTCTCTTTTCAAGCACCAGCTTTTGTTATGTGTATTAGAGTTTGCTGCATCAAAATCAATTCCAGAAGCACACACAGATGACTGATTCAGCTGATTCATTAACTTCTTATAAATATAGTAATATAATATACATTGTTCAAAAATATAAAGGGAACACTCAAAGAACATATCCTAGATCTGAATGAATGCAATATTCTCATTGAATACTTCGTTCTGTACAAAGTTGAATGTATAACTTCTTTATAAATATAGTAATATAATATATAAATTTACAATACCATTAGCAGAGATCTTCAATGTAGCAACAATGTCGCAAAATCCTTAAAACCCACGTTTGTCGTCAGGCATGGGGGAACTGAGATATCTCCCCCGGGCCTATACAATTTATGTATGGTATGCTTGTGTGTATGTCTGTTTAATAATGGGTTTTCTAAATATTTTAAACTGTAAATTACCAGTATTAGATTTGTTATAAACTGTTTTTATTGTGTTGTGAGCCGCCCCGAGTCTGCGGGGAGGGGTGGCATACAAATCTAATAAATAATAATAATAATAATAATAATAATAATAATAATAATAATAACAGTTAAAAGTAAAACACAAGCAGCTTCTAGTTCAGAGAACAGAGTGGACCTGGAGCCAGGTCCAGCCTTAAGTTTTCAGTTTCAATTCTCTGCACAGACTCAAAAGTATTTAACTCCCATTGGCTGACTTAGTTGCTATGCCTTATTCATTGGCTAACCTTGTTACCACTGGCTCTCTCAGTCGTGAATATTCTAACAAAATGCAGTTTTTGAAATGGGGTCCAGGAGAACTTGCTGCGGCCAACTCTCCATGGCCAACTTCCTACGGGACAAGAGTTAGAATAAAATCAAAGAAATTGAGGAACAGAATCAATAAAGAAAGGATGTCGAGGGAGGGACAAAATGAAAGGTGAATGGCAAAAACTAAAATTATTTTTAAATGATTTTAAGTAATGAAATTCAACTGTTGAATTGTCCTGTCGCCAGTTGGCCGTGGCAAGTTATCCCGTAAGCGAGTTGGCCAAGGTGAATTGATTCTGGCAAGATGGCCGACACAAGTTGGCTGTAATAAGTTGTCCCAATCCATTCAAAATGAGCTCATTAAAGCTTATCCCTTCCTGTCATTGATTGGCTTCCCTTGTGGTTTTCTCTAACAATCTTTCTTGTTGTTGTTTCTCTTTATACAACCTAGGATTGAAGAAAGGAGATGATGAGCCAAAGAATGACCCTCCTTGTGAGTAGAAATATTACCAAATGTTTTGATTTTTTAATGTTTTGAATCTGAGAATCAAGTCAGGCTGTGAGTTGAGAGCAAACCCTAGCAAAGATGTCAGTGAAAATGATGGGCAGGTGGAGTAGGGGGACAGTCCAGATTCAAAATTTTCTGAGGGACATAAAATTATTACGGGCTGCTTGCAGCCCCTCAGGTAGGCTTCTTTGTTTATTAGATTTTTTTTTTTGCACCTTTATAAGTAACATCTCCAACAAACATTCCTCATCCTATTTTCTCCACAACAACGTCCCTGTGAGGTGGATTGGGCTGAAAGAGAGCAACAGGCCCCAGCAAACTTGCAACTCACCGTCTCCTGGTTTCCAGCCTGGTGCCTTCACTACTAGACCAAGCTGGCTATAGATTGGAGCCCCTCCAACCAACTGCTCTGCAGTGACTATTTGGCTCCAAGTCTGTCATTTTAAACTAGGGATGGTCTAAAACTGTGGCCCCTTTATGATTTGTGGACTTCAACTCCCAGAATTCCCATGTCGTTCCGGAAGGGCTGAAGGGCTCTTTTTGGCAACCTTATAAGAGGTAACATGCCTGCTAAATGTTAGAAATGTAATCAGATACCGGGTTTGTATTATCCTGTGGTAGACATGTCCAAAGGCAAAAAAAAAATATTGAACAAAAATGCATACTGGCAGAATCCTCCCCAAAATTCACAGGTACAAATTTCAGACACACACACGTTTGAAAATTCAAAACAATGTTCTTTATAATGAAAATTCCCTTAAACTAAGCCCTCTTTTGGTATAGTACTGTGAGGCAATTCACAGTCCTTCTTCTTTCACAAAGTGAAACACACTTTGCTCTGGTTTAGTTTCAAAGCCAGGAAAAATCAGCACACAAAAAGTCAAAGTCAGGAAAGCAGTCACGAAACACAATGATCAGATAATCCTCCACAATGGCCAAACCCACAGGCTGCTATTTATAGCAGCCTCACTAATTACCACAGCCCCACCCAACCACAGGTGGCCTCATTTTCTTTGATAATAATCTCTCAGTTGTTGTTGCCTATGCATCGCTCTCCGCATGCATGGCTGTATCATTAACTCTTGTTCTGAATCCATGGAGGAACTAGATAATTGATCTCCTTCTGAGCTGTCTGCCACACTCTCCTCCTCCCTGTCACTCATGTCTTCTTGGTCAGAGGAGCCTTCATCAGCAGATTCCCCCGGGAGGGGGGGGGGCAAAACAGGCCTGCAACATGTGGATATCTCCCCCACATCCACAGTCCTTGGGGCAGGAGCTGGGCCAGAGCTAACCACAATACATACATGGTAAAACAACATATAGAAAATATAGTAAAACTACATACAGATTTAAAACCAGAAATATTTTGGGGTATCTTACCAGAAAAATACAATAAAGGAAATACATATTTAATTTTACATGTGCTAACAGCGGCTAGAATTGGGTTTGCACAACAGTAGAAGAACGAAGAAATCCCTATGGATGAAAGTGTAATTAAAAAAAATATTAGAATGTACAGAAATGAATAAATTAAAAGTAAGGAGAAGGAAGAAACAGAATATTTTTTGACACGGGATTTGTTTTACCAATGGCTGACTGATAGAAACAGAAGTTACAAAATTAAAAGCTTAAGAGAATTATTAATTATATAAACGTAGACTCCCCGAGTCTACGCAGAGGGGCGGCATACAAATCTAATAAATAAAGGTTTACTAAAATGGATAAGCAAATACTATTATTACGGTATTGTTATTAATGTTATGAATATCATTGCTATTAATACCATTTATCATTTCTCAAAACTAAATATACCCAGATAACACACTGTCTATGTAGACATTGGGGTTTTTTATGTTTAATTTAAAATATTTATTTTTTATATACACATTGCTCAAAAAAATAAAGGGAGCACCCAAAGATCTGAATGAATGAAATATTCTCATTGAATACTTTATTCTGTACAAAGTTGAATGTGCTGACAACATGTGAAATTGATTGTCAATCAGTGTTGCTTCCTAGGTGGTCAGTTTGATTTCACAGAAGTTTGATTTACTTGGAGTTATACTGTGTTGTTTAAGTGTTCCTTTCCGTATTTTTGTGTTGCTTAAATGTTCCCTTTATTTTTTTTTGAGCAGTATATAAAATTTGAGCATGACGTTGGCCACTGTTCCTTTTCTGGTCTCCTGTGAATTTCAATTAAATAAATTTGGGGACACATAATCTAGTTTGGTTCCTGGTAACTGTAGTGTCAAAGAAGGCTTCTTGATCTCCTTTAACAGATTAATAGTTTGAAGGGATCTTGCAGGTCATCTAGTCCAACCCCATGTCCAAGCAGGAGACCCTACCTAGGATTGAACTCGCTACCTCCTGATTGTGAGGCAAGAGCTCCACCTCTAGGCTTGGTTGATGCTCTCCAAGATGATTCCAGTCATCTTAGCCTTCTCTTCATCTTTTTGTTTTTCCCTACAGGTACAAGTTCACTAATGACCAATTGCTGAGTAATCGTTTGAAGATAGAACGGACCTCCTCAGGGATACTTAAAACCTGCTTCCAAAATGGCGAAGACTGCCCACCTCCCCCACCACTTCGTAGCATTTGTGGGTGTTTACAATTTCCTGCAGTCACAGGACCGTGTTTTACGATGCTTTTGTCAAAAGCCAGCGTTTACTTGCATTTTTCAGCAAAACCAAAACCAATAAGGATCAAATAATACATTTAACAAGGAGAAAAGGAGTTGGGGGAAAGAGTAGACAGTGAAATGAAGAGAAAAGAAGATTTTATTTATTATTTATTTATTATTTAGATTTGTATGCCGCCCCTCTCCGCGAACTCGGGGCGGCTCACAACAAAGCATAAACAAATCGTACAAATCCAAATAGAGTCAAATAAATTTAAATATTTAAAAAAAGTTTTAAAAAAGAACCCCAATGTATTAACAAGCACACACACAAACATACCAAACATAAATTGTACATGCCCGGGGGAGATGTTTCAGTTCCCCCATGCCTGACGGCAAAGGTGGGTTTTAAGAACTTTACGGAAGGCAGGAAGAGTAGGGGCAGTTCTAATCTCCGGGGGGAGTTGGTTCCAGAGAGTCGGGGCCGCCACAGAGAAGGCTCTTACCCTGGGGCCCGCCAACCGACATTGTTTAGTTGACGGGACCCGGAGAAGGCCCACTCTGTGGGACCTAATCGGTCGCTGGGATTCGTGCGGCAGGAGGCGGTCTCGGAGGTATCCTGGTCCAATGCCATGAAGGGCTTTAAAGGTCATAACCAACACTTTGAATTGTGACCAGAAATTGATCGGCAACCAATGCAGACTGCGGAGTGATGGCGAAACATGGGCATACCTAGGTAAGCCCATGACTGCTCTCGCAGCTGCATTCTGCACGATCTGAAGTTTCCGAACACTTTTCAAAGGTAGCCCCATGTAGAGAGCGTTACAGTAGTCAAACCTCGAGGTGATGAGGGCATGAGTGACTGTGAGCAATGAGTCCCGGTCCAAATAGGGCCGCAACTGGTGCACCAGGCGAACCTGGGCAAACGCCCCCCTCGCCACAGCTGAAAGATGGTTTTCTAATGTGAGCTGTGGATCGAGGAGGACGCCCAAGTTGCGGACCCTCTCCGAGGGGGTCAATAGTTTCCCCCCCCCCAGGGTGATGGACGGACAGATGGAATTGTCTTTGGGAGGCAGGACCCACAGCCACTCCGTCTTATCCGGGTTGAGCTTGAGTCTGTTGACACCCATCCAGGCCCCAACAGCCTCCAGACACCGGCACATCACTTCCACTGCTTCGTTGACTGGACATGGGGTGGAGATGTAAAGCTGGGTATCATCAGCGTATTGATGATACCTCACCCCATGCCCTCTGATGATCTCACCCAGCGGTTTCATGTAGATGTTAAATAGCAGGAGGGAGAGGACCGACCCCTGAGGCATCCCACAAGGGAGAGACCTCGGAGTCAACCTCTGACCCCCCACTAACACCGACTGCGACCGGCCGGAGAGGTAGGAGGAGAACCACTGAAGAACAGTGCCCCCCACTCCCAAACCCTCCAGCCGGTGCAGAAGGATACCATGGTCGATGGTATCGAAAGCCGCTGAGAGGTCAAGGAGCACCAGGACAGAGGATAACCCCCTGTCCTGGGCCCGCCAGTGATCATCCATCAACGCGACCAAAGCAGTTTCCGTGCTGTAACCAGGTCTGAAGTCCGACTGCTGGGGACCTAGATAATAGGCTTCTTCCAAGGACCGTTGGAGCTGGAGTGCCACCACCTTCTCAACAACCTTCCCCATAAAGGGAAGGTTGGAGACTGGGCGATACTTATTAAGTACGGCTGGGTCCAGGGAGGGCCTCCCCAAGGAAGCGTTGGTAATCTCCTGGACCCAGCTCCGTGTCACCTCCCTGCTGGCCGAGACCAACCAGGAGGGACACGGATCCAGTAAACAGGTGGCGGAACTCGCAGATCCAATGGCCTTGTCCACTTCATCAGGTGTCACCAGATCAAACTCTTCCCAGACAGGTGGACAAGATGGGTGTTGTATCCTTACAAGAATCAACTGCAGACTCACTGAGTAAGTAACGGTTCTTTTTATTAGAGCAGAAGGTAACGGTTCACAGAATGGAAACAAGACAACAACAACATGGCCGTGCCTGGCAGCTATATATATCCCGGGCTGCCAGGCTGAGCCAACCAATCACCTTGCAGTATTTTCTCGCCCAAGGAATATGGGGCGGGTACAAGGCCTAACTGTCCTCTGGACACAACAATGGGGAAAAGAAAAAAGATACTAAGCTAAGGAAGTGGAGACGGAAAAAATACATATATAAAAAGGAAAGAGTAGAAAAATTAAAACAAAATAGATGATTGGGGTTAGAAGACCTGAGACTGTCTGCTGTTTTGTTTGTTTTATCTGTAAAGCCATTAAATTAGATTGTAATGGTGATAAGAGAGACTGTGGGGACTGGGCATGGATAGCCTAGAGAAAAGGAGGGCCAGAGCTGACATGATAGCAGTCTACGGGTATACGAAGGGTTGCCACAGAGAGGAGGGGATCACTTTATTCTCCAGGGCACCGGAGGGCCGGACGAGGAACAACGGCTGGAAGCTGACCAAGGAGAGATTCAACCTGGAAATAAGGAAGAACTTCCTGACGGTCAGAACGATCAACCAGTGGAACAACCTACCAGCGGATGTTGTGAACTCCAATACTCTGGACATTTTTAAGAGGACATTGGACTGTCATTTGGCTAGGATGCAATAGGGTTCCTGCTTAGGCAGGGGGTTGGACTTGATGACCCGCATGGTCCCTTCCAACGCTAACAATAAATAAATAAATAAATAAATAAATAAATAAATAAATAAATAAATAAATAAACAAATAAATAAATAAATAAATAAATGAGAATTGTTTAGGTTTGATATATAAAATGAATTTACGTGTTGGATTATAACGCACTATGTTTCTTTTTCTTCGCTTCAATACAATATAAAATTATATATTGGAGGTATGAATAGATGATAAATACTGGAGACTTCAGTTTAGTTTAGTTTTTTCTTTTTTTGATGTGTCTATTTTTCTTTCTGCTGCACCTTATGGATTAAATGAATACACATTAGAACTACAGTGGTACCTCTACATAAGAAGGCCTCTACTTAAGAACTTTTGTATATAAGAACCAGGTGTTCAAGATTTTTTTGCCTCTTTTTAAGAACCATTTTCTACTTATGAACCCGAGCCCAGAAAAAATTCCCTGTAAATTTGAGAGTGGCATGAAGGCACGGCCAGCTTTCTGCCATCCCCCCTTTAATCCCGGCCATCTCGGGCTTTTTTGGGCTGCCAGAGGAGCCTTTTGGTGGCGCTTAGGGAGGCTTTGGCAGTCCAGAGCGAACGAAGCATTTTCCTTTCTCTGGACACTTGGAGAGGGAATAAACCTCTGCCAGCGCCCAGAGAAATAAAATGCTCCCTTCGCTCTGGGCAGCCCAGAGCAAACAGAGTTTTCCTTTCTCTGGGCACTTGGAGAGGGAATAAACAACTTCACTGTGGTGACTCCCTCACGCTGCCTCCCACACACCCAGCGCGAGTTTGCCTCCCAGAGCATCTCGGCACAGAAAGGCAAAAGGGGGCGCTTCACCCTGGCCGAATCAACTCGGCTTCAGCCAAACCGAGGAGTCAGACAGAGCCCTTGCTGGATTGTAAATAATTGCCAAATAAAGAGCTGCTGTTATGGAAGCCACTTCTTTCTGCCTCTTCCATTCACCCTAACTAACCCTGGCGACAAAGGTGGGATTGTAAGGCAGATAGACCAGGAATGAGTTGACAGCCTCGCAATCCATCCTTAAGCAATATTGGGAAAATAAATTTATCGTCCTTTTCACTCAATGAAGGAAAATGTAACTTGCCGCCTAGGAGCGGACTGCCTATAGATGTAGTCTTTCTCTGGATGAATGCAATGAAAGAGGGGATTCATTTATACAGAATGCCATGTGTTAAAAAATAGTTACATAAAAGTGTCAAAGAATGTAATTATAAAATTATATAATTTTGCCTTCGCAAGTATATGTAGAATTATAATGTAACATATTTTATTTAGTTGTTTTTGTTCTGGCTATTTACATTTTTTTCCTTTCTTCAACCATATATGCACCCCTGTTGCTGTTATTTTTGTGTTTTGCTGTTTATTTTGTACAAATAAAAACTGCACATTTTCAACCAGTATATCAGTGTCATGTGGATGCTTAACTTGGAGCTTCCTCCTTTCAGAATGTGTTCCCCAATTAAGAAAACCTACTGCTCAATAGGTTGATTGTGGAAATTAATGGCACTGTAGAATAGAATGGAATGGAATTGGAATTAGAATATATATGGAAAACATATATGGAAGTTTATTTACCACAGGGGACATACAGGTGTGGACAGAAAAATGGAAACACCTTGAAAAATCATCAAAATATCTTTCCCCCCCCCAATAAATTTTATTAATTTTCATAAAATAGACAAAACTGACAGACATACATTTAACATAAAAATGGGGTTGCAACTTCCCCGCTTATTCTACAAGTAAAATTTAAATACAGAAAAAAGAATATATTATAAACACTTTAAATCTACTTATTCTTTTAAATGAAAAGAAGAAATTTGTTTAACCTTGTATAGTAAGTCTTCATATATAAACTACTTCCAACATAAAGTTTAAGTCATATCCATACTTCTACAATTCTATTCTTTTTACTTTTACTTTTTCTTCTTATTTATCCATATATACACTTTGTTCCAGATATCATAAAATTCTGTTTCCTCTTGGTCTTTTAACCGTCTTGTCATCATAGCCATTTCCGTGCAGTCTTAAAAGAAATCATCAAAATATATTTTAAGATGCTGTTGGTCTACCTTTTGTGGCAAATACAGCCTCAATTCTCCAAGGTATTGATTCATACAAATTGTGAATTGTTTCCAAAGGAATTTTTGCCAGTTAAAGCACCGTCCAGTTCTTTTAGAGACAATGATGGTGAAAATCGACTTCTTACTTGAATCTTTAAAATTGACCATAAATGCTCAATAATGTTGAAGTCTGGTGATTGTGGTGGCCAGATGAGATGCTGAACTTCATTAGAATGTTCCCCATGCCATTCTTTAACAATTCTTGCTCTATGGATTGGTGCATTATCATCTTGAAAAATGGTATCCCCCTCTGGAAACAGTTTTTGAACCATAGGATGAATTTGGTCAGCCAAAATTCCTAAATAGTGATGGGAGTTAATGCTTCCACGAAGGGAAGGCACTTTCTGTTACACTAGCACCTGCCATTTGAGCACCAACAATTTGGGCTCTTTGAAAGTCTGAGAGGTCTGCCATTTCTAGGAGGTTATAACCAATTTCCTTAAATTTCTCTTTAAAAAAAGATAGTTTAAAAAACCCACAGATAACAGAATTTTAAAAAAACATTAAAATATGTCAAGTTTTGGTTGATTTGAACATGTTCAAACATTATGATGCCAAAAAGTCAAGTGTCTCCATTTTTTTGTCCACACCCTGTATATAGAGTTCCCCAGCCACTCTGGTAAGACGGAAAAAGCTACTCGGATACGCAGCAAACATTTCTAACCAACCGAAAAAGAAAGATGACCAGCTGTCATGATTGATACGACTCTAGCTGAGTGACAAAGAATCTTCACCAATTATAGTCTGAAACTGTTGTAACAGAATTGGAAAGGAGCTTTGAGGTCTTCCAGTTCAATCCTCTGCTCAGGCAGGAACCTTATACCAGGGGGTGTTTCTCCCAGTTTGGACTGGATCTCCCGAACAGTAGCGACCCTCTGGTGACGTCAAGGATCCGATTCGTTCAGTGTTGGTCCATTAGTGCCACCATCTGCCCCCGGAATAATACTGACCTTTATTTCTTTGTCCGAAGCACCACTGATCACCTCTTCAGCTGTGTTTTGGGTCGATTCCAGCTACCGGACATGCACGGAAATGAAATTACATGAGAGTACACAAGTGCGAGCAGAGCGCACATGCGTGCAAAGTGGTGGCGAAGTTAAGTGGAACCCACCGTTGACCTACACCACTTCAGACAAATGGTTATCCAACATCTTAATAATAAGAATAGAAACATAGAAACATAGAAGACTGACGGCAGAAAAAGACCTCATGGTCCATCTAGTCTGCCCTTATACTATTTCCTGTATTTTATCTTAGGATGGCTATATGTTTATCCCAGGCATGTTTAAATTCAGTTACTGTGGATTTACCAACCACGTCTGCTGGAAGTTTGTTCCAAGGATCTACTGTATTACTCTTTCAGTAAAATAATATTTTCTCATGTTGCTTTTGATCTTTCCCCCAACTAACTTCAGATTGTGTCCCCTTGTTCTTGTGTTCACTTTCCTATTAAAAACACTTCCCTCCTGAACCTTATTTAACCCTTTAACATATTTAAATGTTTCGATCATGTCCCCCCTTTTCCTTCTGTCCTCCAGACTATACAGATTGAGTTCATTAAGTCTTTCCTGATACGTTTTCTGCTTAAGACCTTCCACCATTCTTGTAGCCCGTCTTTGGACCCGTTCAGTTTTGTCAATATCTTTTTGTAGGTGAGGTCTCCAGAACTGAACACAGTATTCCAAATGTGGTCTCACCAGCGCTCTATGTAAGGGGATCACAATCTCCCTCTTCTTGCTTGTTATATCTCTAGCTATGCAGCCAAGCATCCTACTTGCTTTTCCTACTGCCCGATAATAATAATAATTTATTAGTCTCCGAAGACTCGGGGTGGATGACAACAATAATCAAAGACAATATAACATTGCAACAAATCTAATATTAAAAGAGAACAATATATAAAACCCCAACAATTAAAAACCATGCAACACATACATACCAAAAACATAAAATATAAAAACCTAGGTGAGGTGTCTCAGTTCCCCCATACCTGGCGATATAGGTGGGTCTTGAGCAATTTACGAAAGACAAGGAGGGTGGGGGCCATTCTAATCTCCGGGGGGAGTTGATTCTAGAGGGCCGGGGCCGCCACACAGAAGGCTCTTCCCCTGGGGCCCGCCAAATGACATTGTTTGGTCGACGGGACCCGGAGAAGGCCAACTCTGTGGGACCTTATCGGCAGCTGGGATTCATGCGGTAGAAGGCGGTTCCGGAGGTATTCTAGTCCACTGCCATGTAGGGATTTAAAGGTCATTACCAACACTTTGAATTGGCACCGGAAACTGATAGGCAGCCAGTGTAGGCCCTGGAGTGTTGTAGAAACGGGCGAATTTGGGAAGCCCCACAATAGCTCTCTTAAAAACTTCCAGCGTTGGACCATTCACAACTTCTAGAGGAAAGCTGTTCCACTGATTAATTGTTCTAACTGTCAGGAAATTTCTCCTAAATTCTAAGTTGCTTCTCTCCTTGTTTAATTTCCATCCATTGCTTCTTGCTCTACCCTCAGGTGCTTTGGAGAATAGTTTGACTCCCTCTCCTTTGGGGCAACCCCTGAGATATTGGAATACTGCTATCATGTTTCCCTTATAAAGTATGTAGAGAAGAGAACAAGGATGATTAGGTGACTGGAGGCTAAAACATGAAGAACAGTTGCAGGAACTGGGTATGTCGAGTTCAATGAAAAGTAGGAGTGTTCCAATATCTCAGGGGTCGCCACCAAGAAGAGGGAGTCAAACTATTCTCCATAGCACCTGACAGTAGAACAAGAAGCAATGAGTGGAAATTAAACGAGAAGCAACTTAGAATTAAGGAGAAATGTCCCGACAGTTAAAACAATCAACGGAACAGCTTGTCTGCAGAAGTAGTGACTGCTTCAACATTGGGAGTTTGAAGATGTTGGATACTCATTTGTCTGAAGTGGTATAGAGTTTCCTGCCTAAGCAGGGGGTTGAATCTCCAAGACCCCTTCCAACTCTCTTATGATTATATGTGTGTTCTGTCGGGCTCTCTGATAGAATCTTCCCAAAAATTCACAGGTACAAATTTCAGACACACACACGTTTGAAAATTCAAAGCAATGTTCTTTATAATGAAAATTCACTCAAACCAAGCCCTCTTTTGGTATAGCAAAGAGCACTCGTCTCCAAACAAATTGGTAATTTGTACAAGTCTCTTATCAGTTCTGTGATACTTAGCTTGCAGCTGTGAGACAATTCACAGTCCTTCTTCTTTCACAAAGTGAAACACACTTTGCTCTGGTTTAGTTTCAAAGTGGGGAAAAATCAGCACACAAAAGGTCAAAGTCAGCAAGGCAGGCACGAAACACAACGATCAGATAATCCTCCACAATGGCCAAACCCAGAGGCTGCTATTTATAGCAGCCTCACTAATTACCACAGCCCCACCCAACCACAGGTGGCCTCATTTTCTTTGATAATAATCTCTCAGTTGTTGTTGCATATGCATCGCTCTCCACATGCGTGGCTGTATCATTAACTCTTGTACTGAATCCAAGGAGGAGCTAGATAATTGATCTCCTTTTGAGCTGTCTGCCATACTCTCCTCCTCCCTGTCACTCATGTCTTCTTGGTCAGAGGAGCCTTCATCAGCAGATTCCACTGGGGGCAAAACAGACCTACAGCATGTGGATGTCTCCCCCACATCCACAGTCCTTGGGGCAGGAGCTGGGCCAAAGCGAACCACAACAATGTGTATGTATATGTACATATTTATTTAATTGGATTTGTATGCTGCCCCTCTCCGAGGACTCAGGCCGGCTCACAGCAGATACAAAAACAGGACAATAATATACAATCCAATTAATACTACATTAAAAACAACCCTTCAATTCAGTTAAAAGAAAGTAAAACCTATCAAACCAATCATTCAACACTTCATACTTAAAACATTCATTGATCAGGGGGAAGATCTAAAAGTCCCAAGCATGGCGGTAAAGATGAGTTTTTAAGCTCTTTCGGAAGGCGAGGGAGGGTGGGGGCAGTGCGAATCTCTAGGGGGAGCTGATTCCAGAAGGTCGGGGCTCCCACAGAGAAGGCTCTTCCCCTAGGTCCCGCCAGCCGACATTATTTGGTCAACAGGACACTAAGGAGACCAACTCTTTGGGACCGCACCGCTCACTTGGATTGTACATGGGTACATATTTATTTGGAAAGCGGGCATCAGACTTTCATTTTTTTAATGTCTGCCAGTGTGTTCACAGAAAAGTCTGCGGAGAGGGGCGGCATACAAATCCAATCAATCAATGTGACAACAAAGATTGTAGTCACTGACAACTTTCAAACATAAGCTTGAAAGGAGGCTCCTGCAACCCTGAGCTGCAAATATTTCCCCTTTATTGCATATCTTTCCTTCGTTATTAAATTAATCCTCCCTTTTCCATCCGCAAAATACAATGAGTTTCAACCTAGCCCAGCGCTCAATCACAAAAAACTAAGTTTGACCTTAAGCCAGCTTACTATACTGTGCCAAGGCCACCGCTTGCCTGCCTGCCCGAGTCGTCTGAACGCGAATACTTATTTCTGCCGCCCGCCCAGCCTCCATTTTGAGCCATTCTAATTTGCACAAGGCAGTTTTCCCGTCCGGACTCCATCAGACCACAACTGTCAGGTGT
Organism: Erythrolamprus reginae; assembly: GCF_031021105.1. NCBI lineage: Eukaryota > Metazoa > Chordata > Lepidosauria > Squamata > Dipsadidae > Erythrolamprus > Erythrolamprus reginae. The sequence continues at coordinate 194,894 of NW_027248505.1, forward strand.
TAACCGCTTCTCCCCCCTAGACACGCCTCCTGATTATTACGTCACGCTTGACACGCCCTCCCAGGGTGGACTTGTTAATAATTCAAAGGGATTTTCCCGCGTTGTCAGCACGTCAGGGGAATCCCGGTTCGGAATCGGGAGCGCCTGCGCAATCGGGGGCGTTTGGTTACAAGCAGGTTCGCGACAGGACCGCCGAAGCGATGGAGCCGCGTTGGGGGCTTCTCTGGCTTCTCCTGGCCGCCGCTTCCTGCCTTCTGGAGGGCAAACGCAGTGAGTACCGTCACCTATGGTTTATGTAGCTGGAGGGGTGCAACTAGCTGAAACTCGGGTCAGGAGAGGCTGGGTAGGTGGGTCACAAGATCGTCTGGATACGGGCGGGGGTGGGTGGGGGGACAACCTGCGATCGGATCCCAGTTCTTGACTTCTTTTTGTCCCAACGGAAATCCCTGAAGGTGGCAGTACAGTAGAAAAGTAGAGTAGAGCAGGGGTCCACTCCTCAACCTTTTGGACATCAGGGACCACCAAGGTCATAATTTTAAATCCCACGGACCCTAATTCATAATTTTAAGTCCCGCTGGCCATTAAGATTTTTTTTTAAAAAAAAATACATTTGTAAAATAATGATCAGAGAACTTCCATTATATTAATACGAAGTGCACCCATTTAATATAACAAAATTATAAATGCGTATTTAATTATAGCAGAATCTTTAAAGGTTGTTTAATTGTAACAAAATTATTAAGGGTAGTGTAATTATTACAAAGTAATTGACTCTTATTTGATGGTGGCTTGCTGATGTAGTTGGGAAAGGCAGTCCCATGTTCCAGAGCTGTAGCTATAGTCCCTTCCCTTTCCTCTCCTTCCCCTTATCTTTCGCTTTCCTTTCTTCTTCCTGGACTTGATTAATTGCACTCGGATATTATTATTATTATTATTATTATTATTATTATTATTATTCCATCTCTCACAATACTAGACAACACAGTATCAACAATAGAGACCTTCAAATTTCTAGGTTCTATCATATCTCAAGACCTAAAATGGTCACCTAACATCAAAAACATCATCAAAAAAGCACAACAAAGAATGTTGAGTTCAGGAAGCTCAAACTGCCCAAGGAGCTGCTGATTCAGTTCTACAGAGGAATCATTGAGTCTGTCATCTGCACCTCGATAACTGTCTGGTTTGGTGCTGCAACCCAACAGGACCGACACAGACTTCAGAGGAGAATCAGAATTGCAGAAAAAACAATTGCTGCCAATCTGCCTTCCATTGAGGACCTGTATACTGCATGAGTCAAAAAGAGGGCGGGTAAAATATTTACTGACCCCTCACATCCTGGACACAAATTGTTTCAACTCCTACCCTCAAAACGTCGCTACAGAGCACTGCACACCAAGACAACTAGACACAAGAACAGTTTTTTCCCGAACGCCATCACTCTACTAAACAAATAATTCCCTCAACACTGTCAGACTTTCTACTAAATCTGCACTTCTATTCTACTAGTTTTTCTCATCATTCCTATCACCCATTTCCTCCCATGTTGACTGTATGACTGTAACTTGTTGCGTATATCCTAAGATTTTTATTAATATTGCTTCTTCGTTGCTTATTTGACCCCTATGACAATCATTAAGTGTTGTACCACATGATTCTTGACAAATGTATATTTTATTTTATGTACGTTGAGAGCATATGCACCAAGGCAAATTCCTTGTGTGTCCAATCACACTTGGCCAATAAAAAATTCTATTCTATTCTATTATTATTTATTAGATTTGTATGCCGCCCCTCTCCGTAGACTCGGGACATATCTTACCTAGCAGCCAAGATTTCTTCATGGACCACCCACATTTTCCCATGGACCACCAGTCCATAGATTGGTGACCTGTGGAGTAGAGCAGTGTTTCCCAACCTTGGCAACTTGAAGGTATTTGGACTTCAACTCCCAGAATTCCCCAGCCAGCAAATGCTGGCTGGGGAATTCTGGGAGTTGAAGTCCAGATATCTTCAAGTTGCCAAGGTTGGGAAACACTGGAGTAGAGTGTAGAGTAGAACACCTTGGAGGTCCTCTAGTTCTGTTCTTTTTTTTAAAAAAAAAAATTTTTTTATTGATTTTTAATATTTACATAATACCTTCTAATACTTTCAGGTGGGTTAACATCTATATATTTACCTTACATTACATTGATTGTTCATTTTTACATTTGTAGATTTACGACGTTCTATCACTTATTGTTGATTTGCTTTTCTTTTTTGTATCCGGTTGTACCAGTTCATCCAAATAGCATAGTAATCTGAATCTTATTTATCGTTCAGTTCCATAGTCAAACCATCCATTTCTGCACATTCATAGATTTTCCCGATTATCTCCTTGTCGCTGGGGATCTGCTGATTTTTCCATTTTTTTGCGTAGGCTATTCTTGCGGCCAATGTTCTCTCTCATTTTTTTTTGGTGTGGGCGGAAAAGTATAGTGTCTGGGCGGCATAGAAGGCTAGATAGATAGATAGATAGATAGATAGATAGATAGATAGATAGATAGATAGATAGATAGATAGATAGATATAGATAAATAATTGCCTTCTTTTTTATTAAAAGAAATTAATAATAAAACATAACCAAAACCTATTACTATTATTATTATCTTCTCCTCTTTTTCCATCCCTGTCTCCTCCCCCCTTGTGTGTGTGTGTATGTGAACTCTTGAACCATTTCCAATAACAGGTGAGGGCTATTGGAAATGGTTCAAGAGTTCACACACACACACACACACACACACACACACACACACATACAGGGCTGGGTGTTTTTTTTTCTCTGTTATTATTTGGGTGCTTTTTACCATATGCTTTAAATCAAGAGTCATTTCTCTCTTTCTCTCTCCCCTTCTTGTTCTCTCTCTCTTTTTCTCACTTTCTCTCTCCCTCTCTTTCTATCTCGCTCTGTCTGTTGCTCTCTCTCTCTTGCTCTCTCTCTTTCTATCTTGTTTTCTTTCTTTCTCTCTCTCTTTCTATCTCTTGCTTTCTTTCTCTCTCTTGCTATCTCTCTCTCTCCCCCCTCTTTCTCTCTCTCTCTCTTTCTCACTTACTTTCTCTCTCCCTATCTCTTTCCATCTTGCTCTGTCTGTTGCTCTCTCTCTGTCAGTGAGGGGACTGCGAGAGCGCTTTCTCCAAGCGCTTTGGGAACGCCTGCCCTGCCTCTACTGCATTGCCATTTTTTTAGTTAAAAATTTGGGTTTTTGTTTATTAATTTTCAGTCTTGCAAATTCACTGTATTCTTCTATTTTTGCAATAAATGATTGTCCTGTTTCTAATGGGTCTTCTACAAAGAACTCTAAATCGTCCGCATAGGCCTGAATTTTATATTCTTCCCTTTTTACTTTTGTTCCTCTGATGTTACTATTTTGCTAATTCTGTTTAAAATGGTTTCCAGTGTTAGGACAAAGAGCAGAGGTGACAATGGACATCCCTGTTTGACACCTTTATTTATTTTAAGTGGCTCAGTCATTTCAGTATAAATAATTGCCCTGGCTTTCTGGGAAGTATGTATTTTTTCCACTAATTGCTTCAATTTATCACTGAATTTCATTTTTGGGATTAATTTTATAATGTATTCCCAATTTACGTTATCAAATGCCTTTTGCGCATCCAGAAAGATCAAGGCAGCCTGTCTTTCTGGATGCGCTTCATAATATTCAATAATATCTAAAACAATTCTAGTGTTGTTCCTGATGTGTCGCATTGGTAAGAATCCATTCTGATCAGTGTGGATGGTTTTGTTTAAAAAAAAATTAAGCCTTTCGGCAATGATTGACATAAGAATTTTGTAATTGACATTCAGTAATGCAATTGGCCTGTAATCACTAATTTGAGTTATATTGGCACCTTCTTTCATTATCGTAGTGATAGTCTTGTTCTACTCTACTCTGTACATTGTACTTTTCTACTCCTCCTCTATTCTCTACTCTCCTATTCCTCTACTCTCCTACTAAATACTAGAATAGAACAGAATTCAATTCAATTCTTTATTGGCCAAGTGTGATTAGACACACAAGGAATTCATCTTGGTTCTGTTCTGGTCCTTTGCCATTTTAATTGCTGCCCTGTGGGACACATTTAAGCACCTCGCAGGCCAGATCTGGCACACAGGCCTTGAATTTGACACCCCTGGACTGTAGCAGAGCCAGAACTGAAGATTGCATTCCAAAATTTCCTGGCTAACTTTCCCCAAACAGTTCTCCACCTGTGGCCCCTGCTTGTCCAATTATATCCAAATAAATTGTTTTTGCAACGGTCTTGCATTCTTCTCTCAGGGCAACGACCTTGAAGACTGAGCGTCTCTGAGTGGCCCGCTTCTTCCTGATTCCCTCCCTCCAGAGTTCCTGGCAGGCTGAATGCGAAGCTCAAACCTATTATGGCAGCTCTTGACAGTCCCTTATCGCACCTCATGCTGCAACTCCTGTGGAGTCTCAGTCTGCAGCCCATTTCCAAGCGCCAGCCCAACTCCACCCTGTACTTGTTTTTCCCTAGGCTCCGTCCCCCGCGGCATCCGGGTGACCTACTCTTCTGCAACTGAGGATTGTCCGGGACTGCCATTCTTCTCCGCTGAGGGTTACGTGGACGATCAGCTCATCATTCGCTATGAAAGCCACACCGAGAAGATGCATCCTCGGGTAGACTGGTTAAATACACTGGAGAAGGAAGAACCCAAATTCTACCAGAGGTACCTCTCGATTTTGCGAAATGACCAGGAGGACTTTCAGGAGAACGTGCACATGCTCCAGAAACTCTATAACCAAAGTGGAGGTGAGTGAGCAGTGAGCGGAAAGTGGATGCTATCCTGCAAAAAGAAGGCAACGGAGGGAAAAGCTCCATTTTTTTACGGATCTTCCTGCCTTCTTCATCAATTGGCTCAATAAGCTGGTTGCCAAAGCCCTTCCTCCCTCCCTCCCTCCTTTTTGCCCCTTGCCCTCCCCTCTTCCCATTGCATTATAAGAAATAATTCCCTTTTTACCTGCTTTCTGTGGCCATAAGTGGTTGTGGAAAAATGGGTTTTATTTATTTTATTCATTTATTTATTCATTTGTCCAATACACAAATACACAGGAAGAAAAATAGACATGTAGTAATATATATGAGGGTAAAGTGAACTTAGAGGAGAGGATATATGAAAGAAAGAAAATATATAAGATAGGTGAAAAAAGAAAAGACAATTGGACAGGGGACGAAAGGCACACCGGTGCACTTATGTACGCCCCTTACTGGCCTCTTAGGAACCTGGAGAGGTCAATCATGGAGAGTCTAAGGGAGAAATGTTGGGGGTTAGGGGTGGACACAATTGAGTCTGGCAATGAGTTCCACACTTCGATAACTCGATTGTTGAAATCATATTTTTTACAGTCAAGTTTGGAGCGGTTCGTATTAAGTTTGAATCTGTTGCGTGCTCTTGTGTTATTGCGGTTGAAGCTGAAGTAGTCATTGACCGGTAGGACATTGCGGCATATGATCTTGTGGGCAATACTCAAATCGTGTTTTAGGCACCGTAGTTCTAGGCTTTCTAGGCCCAGGATTGTTAGTCTATTTTCCTAGGATATTCTGTTTCGAGTGGAGGAGTGAAGGGCTCTTCTGGTGAAATATCTTTAGACATTTTCAAGGGTGTTGATGTCTGAGATGTGGTATGGGTTCCAGACAGATGAGCAGTAGTCTAGGATGGGTCTGGCAAAAGTTTTGTAGGCTCTTGTGAGTAGTGTGAGATAGCCTGAGCAGAAGCTGCGTAGGATCAGGTTAACAACTCTAGAAGCTTTTTTGGCGATATTGTTGCAGTGGGCTTTAGCACTTAGGTCATTCGATATTAGTATTCCAAGGTCTTTTACTGAGTGTGGGTTGGCAGTGAGAGATTGTTTATTCAGTTCGTATGTGCGGTTTGGATTCTTTTTGCCGATGTGGGGGGTAGAGCATTTGTTGGTTGATATTTGAAGTTGCCAGGTGTTAGACCAGTCTGAAACAAAGTCCAGGTCTTTTTGTGTGTGAATTATTTGAAAGTGATTTCAGGAAAGGCAACCTTGCTCCAGTGCCAGGATATTTGGGCCTCCCAAGTAATCCTGTCTTAATTAAGGAATCTTGGACTCTGAAATAATTGTAGCTCAGGTTTTAGATTTTGGCAGTGGTTTGTTCTGCAAGCTTATTTTGAATCTTGGACTCTGCATGAGGAATTTCCCAGCCTTGTGTGGTTTCCAAGTAATGCACCCATCACAAATCAAATTCTAAAGCATTGCTCTTCAAATAACTAATTTATCATCTTGGCGCTACTAGTGAAAAGCCAGTACTAAAGTTCCCGGACATTTCACCCCGATATAAATTTCAGTTTCTCAAGTTTCCAAACAACTATCACATTGTCCAACCAAGATGTGAGTTGGATGCTCAGAGACTTCTCTCCTGCTCTTTCTCTGGTCAACCAGACGTTGAAATGTGGTTGATTCATCAGTTAGGAATTCAGTTTTGACTGAAAGCTCCATCTCCTCTTCAGTGTAAGCTGTGTCAGGCAGAATGCAAGTCAGAATGCCCAAGGATACAAACAATCCAAAGGTGGATTCCTTCCGGTTCACACTGGTTTGTCCAAACCTGTAGCAAACCGCTGGTGGTGATGTCATGATGGTGTTAGGGAATAGGTTCGGTCAGTTGCCGATCTGTGGCTGCTGCCATCTTTTTATTTTTTTAAAAATCAGATTTTCTTTTCTGGATTTAAAAAAAAAATCCAGATTTTTTTTTTAAATTCTGCACATGCATTGCCATCTTATTTTTGAGTTTTTTTTCTCTGATTTTTTTTTTTTGCCACCGCACACGGGTATAACGACAAATGGCCATGAGGCACGGCCACACAGTGCAAGAGAAAGCGAACGGGCAGCGAGACAAATTAGAACCCACCTTTGAAACAATCCCACACTCCAGTCAAATTCAGGCTTGATAGAAACTTAGAAGACTGACGGCAGAAAAAGACCTCATGGTCCATCTAGTCTGCCCTTATACTATTTCCTGTATTTTATCTTAGAATGGATCTATGTTTATCCCAGGCATGTTTAAATTCAGTTACTGTGGATTTACCAACCACGTCTGCTGGAAGTTTGTTCCAAGGACCTACTACTCTTTCAATGAAATAATATTTTCTCACGTTGCTTTTGATCTTTCCCCCAACTAACTTCAGATTGTGTCCCCTTGTTCTTGTGTTCACTTTCCTATTAAAAACACTTCCCTCCTGAACCTTATTTTGTTTATTGATACATAATAAACAAATACATACTAGCGAGATGATATATTAGGTAGAAAATACTACAAAAAGACGTATAAGTATAAAATGTGATGGACGCTGGTGATGATTTGTGGAAATGTACGAGATTCATTTGGTTTTCTTTTTAATGTTTTTCTTTTTTTTGAAAATTAATAAATAAACTTGGCGGAGAAAAAACAAATTCAGGCTTGACACCTCATTTATAGTGAGTTCCTTCTTAGTGAGTGTTGTGGTTGGCTCTGGGCCAGCTCCTGCCCCAAGGACTGTGGGTGTGAATGTGGGTGAATCCTCCCAGTGTCAGAGGCCTGTTTTACTGCCGACTGTTTCAGACAGTGAAGCATCGGAAGCAGGGAGTGACTGTGATATGGGACCCTCAGAGGGGGTCATGGCAGACAGCCAATTAGGGAGCAATTCATCCTCCTCCTTATCTTTGCTGGACTCAGATGAAGAAGCATTCATTGACGTACACAGCCGCAAGGCAATGACTAGGAAAGAGCAGCTGCAGAAATACTTCAGCAGTAAGGGAGTTTCAACTGTGGTTGGGTGTGGTTCAACTAATTGGGGCTGCCGTTAAATTGGCAGCATTTTGGCTTCCGAGAGTGGAAGTTTATCCGTTCAGTGACATTGGAAGTGGCTTTCGTCCCAGGATTCTCCAAGGACTCTCTTTGCTTTGATAGCAGGACTCTGAACTTAAACCACAGTCAAACGTGTGAGTTTGAAAACGTTAGAAGGAGAGTGGCTTTGACATCTTCACAGCTACTTGTTAATTGCTTTGTGTTTGTTTATTGTTTTTCACCGCATTCAAGTCTGTTGCTTTGAAGGTGAGCCCTTTGACTACCAAAAGGGTGTTTTGCTTCTACTTTGCTTTGGATAAAGACAGTGTTCTTGCCTTTTCACGTGTGTGTGTCTACTTTGTCTACCTTTGCAATTAATTGCTAGGAGCCGGCAGAATAGTGAGGCTGAGTCTTACAGATCCCAAAATTCTGTCTTGACCTCGGCTGGTCCCCAAGATCTCTTTTTATAATCCTCGTCTTTCTTACTTTCTCATCTTAGCAGTCACAGAATCCGGAGCCCCTACAAGGAGTGGATTTCCCCAATCTCCCAAGAGAGATCTTTTCCTCCTTAACCTTGGGGGTGCTTCTTTCAGGGTATCACATCGTCCAGATGATCATCACTTGTGAAGTACGGGAAGACGGGACCAGGAGCGGATGCTGGCAGTACGGCTACGACGGGAGGCATTTCCTCAAGTACGACATGGGGACTTCCACCTGGTACGCAGCCGACAAGGAAGCCCTGAGAGTCAAGTGGGAATGGGAGAATGAAACCGACCTCATGCAACGCTTCACAGGCTTCCTGGAGAGCACTTGCCCGGATTGGCTGGAGAAGAACGATCATTATGGATCGAACTCATCCTTGAGGAAAGGTACAGAGAAATGCCCAGGGAGAAAAGCGTCTTGACAGCTTTCCTAGAGACCAGTAGGGTGGGGATAATATGGATCTCTGGAGGCAGTTGGTTCCAAAGCGATGGAGCTGCCATAGAAAAGGCCCTTCCCCGAGGTCCTGCCAGATGACATTGTTTGGTGGACAGGACCTGGAGAAGGCCGACTATTATTGGTCATCGGGAAGTATGAGGTAGAAGGCGGTTCCGTAAATGCAGTGTTCCCTCGATTTTCGCGGGTTCGAACTTCACAAAAAGTCTATACCACGGTTTTTCAAAAATATTAATTAAAAAATACTTTGTGGTTTTTTCCCCTATACCACGGTTTTTCCCGCCCAATGATGTCATATGTCATTGCCAAACTTTCGCCTAAAGTTTATTTTAAAATAAACTTTAATAAATAAACATGGTGAGTAATAATCTAAATGGTTGCTAAGGGAATGGGAAATTGTAATTTAGGGGTTTAAAGTGTTAAGGGAAGGCTTGGGATACTATTCATAGCCAAAAATAGTGTATTTACTTCCGCATCTCTACTTCGCGGAAATTCGACTTTTGCGGGCGGTCTCGGAACGCATCCCCTGCGAAAATTGAGGGAACACTGTAGTCTGGTCGTGAGCTATGTAGGATTTTAAAAGTAATAACTAACACTTTGAATTGCGTTCAGAGGGCAACTGGCAACAAATGCAGTCAGCGGAGAGTTGGAGTATTATGAGTGTATCTCGGCACACCCACTATGGCTCGTGCGGTTTACTTTGAACCAGCTGGAGTTTCCGAACGCTTTTCAAGGGTAGCCCCAAGTAGTGCACGTTGCAATAGTCAAGACGTGTGGTGATGAGGGCATGAGTGACTGTATGAAGTGCCTTCTGGTCTAGGTAGGGATGCAACCCGTGCATACAACGCCTAAAACACGATCTGAGTATTGCCCACAAGATCATATGCTGCAATGTCTTACCAGTCAATGACTACTTCAGCTTCAACCGTAACAACACAAGAGCATGCAACAGATTCAAACTTAATACGAACCGCGCCAAACTTGACTGTAAAAAATATGATTTCAACAATCGAGTTATCGAAGCTTGGAACTCATTACCGGACTCAATTGTGTCAACCCCTAACCCCCAACACTTCTCCCTTGGACTCTCCACGATTGACCTCTCCAGGTTCCTAAGAAGTCAGTAAGGGGCGTACATAAGTGCACTGGTGTGCCTTTCATCCCCTGTCCAATTGTCTTTCCTTTCTTTCATCTATCTTATATAGTCTCTTCCTTTCATATATCCTCTCCTCTAAGTTCACTTTCACTCTCTTTTATATTATCACATGTCTATTTTCTTCCTATGTACTTATGTATTGGACAAATGAATAAATAAATAAATGAAAAAATAAATAAATAAATAAATAAATAAGAAGGACTTGTGCAAAGGCCCCCCTAGCCACAGCTGAAGGATGTTGATCTAGCCTCAGCTGTGAATCTAGGAGTACACCCAAGTTGCAAACCCTATCTGAGAGGGTTATTACTCCCCCCACCCCGTCCCCAGCGCCAAAGACAAACAGATGGTAGAGTCTTTAGGAGGCAGAACCCACAGCCACTCAGTCTTGTCTGAGTTGAGCTGGACTCCCATCCAGACCCTCACGGCTTCAAGGCACCAGCACATCACATCCACCACTTCACTGAATCGACACGGGTGTAAATGTAAACAATAGGGCTGCCCTGGAAACAGCGAAATACCATCCGGTGGTGCCTCTACCAGTGAAAAGGAGCTCAGGAACACAGCCCTCACAACCTCCATTTTCATGGCAGAGGGTTGCAGGAGACTGTTGCAGCCGAAAATGGTGCTCATGAGCCCATTTTCACTGGCAAAGAGTGTGAAAATGGTTACAAATTACTTTGTTCGGTGCTGCAATACAGCGCTCTAACCACTGTGCCACCATGGCTCACGATTCACAAATCATGATGATTTCAAGGGAGACTCCATTTTGATCATAAACCCCCTTTTTTCTCCCCAGAGCCTCCACTGGTGAAGATGAGCAGCAGGACGGAGCCCGAGGATGGGATGGAAACTCACGTCTGCGAACCTTATGGCTTCTACCCCAGGGAGATTGATGCCTTCTGGACGAGGGACGGGGAGGTCTGGGAGGTGGACACCCACCATGCTACGTCTGTGGCCCCTAATGCGGATGGGACCTACCACTACTGGATGAGCCTCCATATCGACCCCAAAGAGAGGGGCCGCTATCGGTGCCACGTGGAACACGACGGCCTGCAGGATCCTCTGGACTTGGAGCTGAAGGGTGAGAGGCTGCAGGGAGGGAAAGGGTGGCCTTTTTTTGCTGATGGGAAGATTGTGGAAAAATAATAGTGCGCAGATGTGACTTTATTTTACCATTGTTTCCTTTTATGGTTTGCGGACTTTCACTGTACTGACTTCCTGTAATCAGAGGAAAAAGGATGCCACACTAGGAGGAGACTCTATGATGGGGGTCTCCTCCTAGTCAGCTCCAGAATGGAATGCGCAGAAGCCAAATCTCTCTCCAACATGCATGCCCACTCCCTCAAGTCCATATCCGCTATCGGTGTGGCGTCCACCCCACCCCCATTCTAGTAGGCTCTCCTGCCCTTTCTAATTTAGTGGTCCCTGAGGTCCGAAAAGTTGGTGATCGCTGGTGTAGACTGTAGAATGTGAGGAATAAAAATTTGGGCATTTCCTATGACATAGACACCTGACATTTCTTAACTTGGAGATCTTTTTGCCCAATAAGCAGATATTTGGTGGTTCCCATTGAGTGATTCACTCTTTTTCTCAATCCAGTTCCACAATCCAGGTCCAACCTGTGGTATATCATCGGTGGTGTTGTGGCTGGCGTTATCGTACTGTGTGCAATTGTTGGGATCGGGATATTTCTCAGTAAGTATCCTTTTCTGGGTGGTTGAAAGAAGATGGGGGTGATTCCTCCCATGTGTCTCCCTTCAAGGAGCTACCTAGTTTGTTTGCTTACTTCCTGCTTGCGTGTTTGTTTATTCATTTATTTATTACCTGCCTTTATTCTTTTCACAAATAACTCAAGGTAGTAAACATATCCAACATACCTCCCTCCTATTGTCTCTCCTTATCTCATATCTCATATATCTTTTCTCCCTTTCATATATCTTCTCCTCTACTTTTATATCTTCTCTTTATATATAATACTTCATGTCTATCCTCTTCAATATGTATTGTGTATTGGACTAACTAACTAACTAAATAAATAAATAAATAAATAAAATATCCCCCCCCCCCCCCAACAACCCTGTGAGTGGGGTTGGGCTGAGAAAAAGTGACTGACTTGAAATTATCTAGCTGACTTTCAGGACCATGTTTGGTCGTCTGCTTTCTATCCTGGTGCCTTAACCACTGGACCAAACTGCCTCTTCCTCTTCTCTTTCTCCTTCTCCTCCTCTTCTCCTTCCTCCTCCTCCCTCTTCCTCTTCTTCTGTTTCTCCTCATTCCTTCTCCTCCTCTTCTCCTTATCCTTCTCCCTCCTTCACATTCCTCCTTCCTCCTCCTCCTTCTTCTTCCTTCCTCCATGTCCTCCTCCTCCCTCTTCCTCCTCTTCTTTTCTTTCTCCTCATTCCTCCTCTTGCTCCTCTTCTTTCTTTTTCCTATTTTTCTTTTTCATCTGCTCCCTCCTTCCTTATTTTTCCCGCCCTCTTGTGGAGCATCTGAGATCTCAGCTTCTTAATTCATTTGAGTCGGAGGTTCAGACAACCCAGTCTCCTTCTGAGTTGGGAAGGGGCAACACAGAACTGCCTCTTTCGAAGGCTTCGGTCAAAGAGAAAGGTTTCCATGAAAATGTTCTTGTTTATTTATTTATTTTGTTAGAGTTATATTCTTCAGATCGTGCAAAATGCAGCTGCGAGAGCTATCATGGGCTTTCCTAAATATGCCCATGTTACACCAACACTCCGCAGTCTGCATTGGTTGCTAATCGGTTTCCGGTCATAATTCAAAGTGTTAGTTATGATCTATAAAGCCCTTCATGGCACCGGACCAGTATATCTCCGAGACTGCGTTCTGCCGCACAAATCTCAGCGACCAGTTAGGTCCCACAGAGTTGGCCTTCTCCGGGTTCCGTTGACTAAACAATACCTTCTCTGTGGCGGCCCCGACCCTCTGGAACCAACTCCCCCCAGAGATCAGAGTTGCCCCCACCCTCCATGCCTTTCGTAAGCTCCTTATAACCTACCTCTGTCGTCAGGCATGGGGGAACTGAGATATTCTCCTCCCCCTAGGCTTACAAAAAAATGTATGCATGGTATGTCTGTTGTTAGCTGTTGTTAGCCGCCCCGAGTCTGCGGAGAGGGGCAGCATACAAATCCAATAAATAATAATAATAATAATAATAATAATAATAATAATAATAATAATAATATATGATTGGTTATTAAATTAGGGTTTTTAAATTACGTAACTTAAATATTAGATTTGTTTATATTGTCTTATTATTGTTGTTAGCCGCCCCGAGTCTACGGAGACGGGCAGCATACAAATCAAATCAAATCAAATAAATAAATATATATACATATATATATATACATTATATATACATATATATAAATAAGGAGCTGTGATATTCCTTCAATACACCAGGGTGATTCGACACAAAAATATGTAACCCTTCCCTGGTGCAGAGCTGAAGGGATTGGATACTGTAGCCTAGAGGATAATTCTCTGCCTTACAAGGCAAAGGTTGCAGGTTCAAGTCCCAGTGGGTACGGCTAGCTGATGAGGCCAAAATAAGGCCGAAATACATACATACATACATACATTCACCCTTCTCACAGATTTGGGGCGGCTTCCTCTGCCTGTTGCTGCTTCTTCTGCTGTTTTCCCCATTTCACTTCCATCCAGGGGAATGACCCATTAATCACAGATCAATCCAGGGTTCCATTTGTATCAAAGCAAATATCCTGGGAGTCTTCCTCCTGGGTGCTTGGATGATATTTGCTTGGACTGTTTCCATGCATTGAGTGAGATTGACATGTTTTAGATTGAGATTGAGTCCTCGGAGAGGAGCGGCATAGAAATCTAATAAATTATTATTATTAATTATTATTATTATTTAGTTCCTGGTGCATCAGAAATGTCTTTCGGTTGGATCCAAGAAGTGTGCTATTCTCTGCTGCTGCTCCTTTTTTTGGAATTAGGACAACACACACACACACACACCAGGCCTATATTTTCTCCCAGGCCTTGCGAGCCTCTTTTCAGGCACCAGCTTTTGTGATGTGTATTAGAATTTGTTGCATGAAAATCAATTCCAGAAGCACGCACAAATGATTCATTCAACTGGATTCATTAACTTCTTTATAAACATAGTAATATAATATATATATATATATTTACAATACCATTAGCTGAGTTCTTCTTGGTTGTAGCAATAGTTAAAGGTAAAACACAAGCAACTTCTAGTTCAGAGAGGACAGAGCACAGAGTGGACTTGGAGCCCTGTCCAGCCTTAAGCTTAAGTTTTCAGTTTCGATTCTCTGCACAGACTCAAAAGTACTTAACTCCCATTGACTGACGTAGTTGCTATGCCTTATTCATTGGCTGAGCTTGTTACCACTGGCTATTTCAGTCATGAATATGCTAACAATAAGCATCTTTTGAAATGGGGTTAAGGACAATTTGCGGCAAACTCGCCATGGCCAACTTACCGTGGAACAACTCACCATGGCCTTGTTATCACTGGCTCCCTCAGTCATGAATATTCTAACAGTATGTATCTTTTTGAATGGGTTCAGGAGAACTTGCTGAGGCCCAACTCTCCATGGCCAACTTCCTGCTGGACAAGAGTTAGAATAAAATTTGTTATGAATTGTTTCATTGTATGCTGTGAGCCGCCCCGAGTCTACGGAGAGGGATGGCATACAAATCTAATAAATAAATAAATAAAATAAATAAATAAAATCAAAGAAATGGAGGAATAGAATCATTAAAGAAAGGATGTTGAGGGAGGGACAAAATGAAAGGTGAACGGCAAAAACTAAAATTATTTTTAAATTATTTTAAGTAATGAAATTCAGCTGTTGAATTTTCCTGTTGCTGGTTGGCCATGGCAAGTTATCCCACAAGCGAGTTGGCCAAGGTGAATTGACTCTGGCAAGATGGCCGTGGCAAGTTGGCTGTAACAAGTTGTCCCATTCCGTTCAAAATGAGCTCCCTGTCTTTCGTAAACTACTCAAGACTCATTTATACCACCAGGCATTGGGGAGTTGAGATATTCCTTCCCCCTAGGGCCTAGGCCATTACAAGTTATGCGTGGTACGTCTGTGTGTGTTTGGTTTTATAATAAGGGTTTTTAGTTGTTTTATTATTGGATTGCCACATGCTGATTTTATCATTGTTGTTAGCCGCCCCGAGTCTATGGAGAGGGGCGGCATACAAATCCAATAAATTATTATTATTATTATTATTATTATTATTATTATTATTATTATTATTATTATGTCTTCCAGTCATTGATTGGCTTCTGTTGTGGTGTTGTCCTCTAACAAGGCTTTCTTCCTCTTCTTCTCTCTTCTTATACAACCTAGAATTCAAGAAAGGAGTTGATGAGCAAAGGAATGACCCTTGTGAGTAAATTATTACCAAATGTTTTGATTTTTTTAATGTTTTCCATCTGAGAATCAAGTCAGGCTGTCAGTTGAGAGCAAACCCTAGCAAAGGTGTCAATGAGAATGATGGGCAGGTGGAGTAGGGGGACAGTCCAGATTCAAAATTTTCCGAGGGACATAAAATTATTACGGGCTGCTTGGAGCCCCCCAGGTAGGTTTCTTTGTTTATTTAGATTTTTATCATACCTTTATAAATAACATCTCCAACATTCCTTATCCTATTTTCTCCATAACAACAACAACCCTGTGAGGTGGATTGGGCTGAAGGAGAGCAACAGGCCCCAGCAAGCTTTGATGCAACTGACTCTCTCCTGGTTTCCAGCCTGGTGCCTTCAATTACTAGACCAAGCTGGCTATAGATTGGAGCCTCTCCAACCAACTGCTATTAGTGACTACAGTGGTACCTCGTGATACGAACCCCTCATGATATGAACATCTCAAGATACGAACCTGGGGTTTGGAAATTTTTTGCCTCTTGTTACTAACTTTTTCTGGCTTACGAAACCACCGCAGATCGCAAAATGGCGCTCCGCTGGGCACCGCCGCCCGGCTGTCACCTTTTAAAACAGCCGGGAGGCTTCTCGGCGTTCTCCTGAACCCGAACCCAGAAGTTTGGCAAATGTTCGGGTTCGGGTTCCGGAGGCCACCGAAAAGCGCCCGGCTGTTTCAGAAGGTTACAGCCGGGTGCTGCCGCCCAGCTGAGCACCGTTTTTGCAATCAGCAGCGACGTTTTCGGCCGATCTGGAGGCTGAAACGGAGGTGGGGAATCCCAATAGGGAATTCCATGGGCGGAGCTTTGACATCACTAAGACGTCCTTCCTGGTTGGCCGAAACGTGGCCTCCAGGAAGGACGTCTTCGTGACGTCAAAGCTCCGGGTTCGGATTCGGGTTCGGGAGAACGCCGAGAAGCCCCCCGGCTGTTTCGTCTTACGAACTTTTCGCCTTACGAACCACTTTCCGGAACAAATTAAGTTCGTAAGATGAGGTATTACTGTATTTGGCGCCAAGTCTGTCATTTTAGACCAGGGATGGTCATAACTATGGCACCTTTATGATTTGTAGACTTCAACTTCCAGAATTCCCATGCTGATAGAAAAAGGGCTGAAGGGCTCTTTTCAGCAGACATATAAGAAGTAACATGCCCACTAAATGTTGGAAATGTAATCAGATACCTGGTTTGTATTATCATATGTTGTAGACATGCCCAAAGGCAAAAAAATATATTGAACAAAAATGCATACATGGTAAAACAACATATAGAAAATATGGTAAAACAACATACAGATTTAAAACCAGAAATATTTTTGGGTATCTTACCAGAAAAATACAATAAAGGGAATACATATTTAATTTTATATGTGCTAACAGTGGCTAGAATTGGGCTTGCACAACACTGGAACACAACACTGGAAGAATTAAGAAATCCCTACGAATGAAAGTGTAATTTAAAAAAAATTAGAATGTACACAAATGGATAATGTATATGCCGCTCCGAGTCTACGGAGAGGGATGGCATACAAAGCTAACAAATAATAATAATAATAATAATAATAATAATAATAATAATATTAAGGAGAAGGAAGAAACAGAATATTTTTTGGCATGGGATTTGTTTTACCAATAGCTAACTAACAGAAACATAAGTTAGAAACTGAAAGGTTTAAGAGAATTATTAATTATATAAGGGTTTACTAAAATGGTTAAGCAAATACTATTATTACGTGATTGTTATTAATACAGTATAATGAATATCATTGCTATTATTACCATTTTTTATTTCTCAAAACACACTGTCTATGTAGACATCAGATTTTTTTATACTTAATTAAATATATATATTATATATACACTGCTCAAAAAAATAAATGTAACACTCAAAGAACACATCCTAGATCTGAATGAATGAAATATTCTCATTGAATACTTTACAAAGTTGAATGCGCACAACAGCATGTAGAAATGATTGTCCATCAGTGTTGCTTCCTAAGTGGACAGTTTGATTTCACAGAAGTTTGATTTACTTGGAGTTATTTTTGTGTTAAATGTTCCCTTTATTTTTTTTTTAGCAGTATATAAAATTTGAGCATGACGTTGGCCACGGTTCCTTTTCTGGTCTCCTGTGAATTTCAATTAAATAAATTTGGGGACACAGAATCTATTTTGGTTCCTGGCAACTTAGTGTCAAAGAAGGCTTCTTGATCTCCTTTAACAGATTAGAAGGTACCTCGCAGGTCATCTAGTCCAACCCCCTGCCCAAGCAGGAGATCTTACATCTGCCACTACCAAGGATCAAACTCATAACCTCCTGATTGTGAGGCAAGAGCTCCACCACTAGGCTGGGTTGAAGCTCTCCAAGATGATTCCAATCATCTTAGCCTTCTCTTCATCTTTTTGTTTTCTTCTACAGGTACAAGTTCACTTATGACCAATTGTTGAGTAATCGTTTGAAGATAGAATGGACCTCCTCAGGGATACTTAAAACTTGCATTTATGGGTGTTTGCAACTTCTTGCAGTCACAGGACCATGTTTTACGATGCTTTTGTCAAAAAGCCAGCATTTTTCAGCAAAACCAGCCCTTAGTGAACAAGTTGTAAAATTGGGTTGGCCAACGGTAGGGCGACCTTGTTTTTACGATCATCAAGACGATGGACAGTAGTCTCAATTATGATCATAAATGGAAAACTCCCTCCCCCTCCCTCCGAGAGGTTCTCGGCAGTCTCTGAGTTTCCTGTCAGAAAACCACACTCCTTACTAACACTGATGACGTTACCTAGTCAGGTATTGAAATGTCTGCAGGAAAACAAGCAAGCTCTGACAGCACCAAGGACTCCTTATTTCAAATATGCAACTAGAGATGCAACTATTCTCCTTTATTGGTATGTTTTGTTTTATTCCACCGCCTAAATGAAACTCATGTTTGTTGTGAGCTGGGGGACAACCGATCCCAAGGAGAAAGTCAAGGTCCATCCGAATTGATCAGAACAAATTCTAATTTAAAGTCACAGTGGTGCAACCTTTTTTAAAAAATATATATATATTTTTATTAAATTTTATTACAACAAACAAACAAACAAACAAAATACTTAAAGAAAAAGTGCCCAACACCAATAAAAACCCACCACCATTTAGGGGGTTAAATTATTTGCAATAAGTTTCAATTTCTTCCTTAGCTCCGGTTTACATTTCTTTACATACAAAAAGTGATTGGAATTTATTTTTCACATTGTCGTCATAAATTCTACTTAAGATAGAATTTTTCACCTTATTCCATCGTGCCATCAGCTTCTCCAATTTATTTTCATCAAAGTTATTTAATCTTATTTCCATAATTTTGAAGTGGATGTGGTCCACCATGTACCAGTACCAATTTTGGATTGTCCATTTATTGCTATCCTTCCACCCTAATACCACTACTGCTTGAGCGCTTTCCAAAGCTGCTGTTTTGATTTCTTTAAATTCTTGTAATTCCCCATATTTAACTAGTGTTGCTAATTCTTTCGTGATTATCCAATTAATGTTTAGCATATTATTAATTTCATTCTGTACTTCCTTCTAAAATTTTTGAACTTCATCGCATTCCCAGAGCATATGCATAAAAACTCCTTTTATTTGGCAACCATGCCAG
The DNA here is from genome assembly GCF_031021105.1 of Erythrolamprus reginae. Lineage (NCBI taxonomy): Eukaryota > Metazoa > Chordata > Lepidosauria > Squamata > Dipsadidae > Erythrolamprus > Erythrolamprus reginae. Next base: position 213,898 of record NW_027248505.1, read on the forward strand.
CAATTCTGGAAGTGTGCTAGTTTTACTGGCGTGAAATACCATTTATGTAAAATTTTCCTTCTCATCTCTCTAATTCTTGTAACCTTGACTGACCAAAATGGACCTCAGCCTCCTGGGTTGTCATCATCCAGGATCAAAACTAGATTTATTTCATGGAGACCAATAAGGATCAAATAATAGATTTAAGAAGGAGAAAAGGAGTTTGGGAAAAGAGTAGACAGCGAGATGAGAAGAAAAGGAAAAAAAGATAAGAAAAAAGATAAGTTAAATAAGTGGGGATGGAGAAAATACAAATATCAAAAGGAAAGAGTAGAAAAATTAAAAGACAATGGATGGTGGGGTTTAGAACACCAAAGACTGTCTTTGCCATTTTGTTTCTTTTATCCCTAAAAGCATTAAATTAGATTTGAATAATGATAAGAAGATGAATTGTTTAGGTTTGATATACTGTATATAATGAATTTAATTGTTGGGTTATAATGCAATATGTTTCTTTTTCTTCATTTCAATACAATATAAAATTATATATTGAGGGATGAATAGATGATGAATAGTGGAGACATTAGTTTTCTCTTTTTGCTGCACCTTTTGGATTAAATGAATACACAGTAGAAGTAACTTCCACTTAAAAAATTTGGTTAAAGGTAAAACTGAATGGCTATTATGTGAAACTATAAAGGACTAATTGATTCAAAATTCAAAGAAAGATTTTGGGAGAACTTTTTTATTTTGTTTTCTTTTTCCGCCATTATTATAATCTAATTCCTTATTAATTATTCCGTTAAAATCCCCTAACAGACAAATATTATCAGTAGCATGATCACTAATAATAGTTTGTAGTTTTTTGTAAAATTTTTCCTGTCCTTCGTTCGGGGCGTATATGTTGATTAGCGCTATTATTTCTTGTTCTTTTTGGATTTCGACTATTAAAATTCTACCTTCAGTATCTTTATATTTTAGTTTAGCTTGTATATTTGAATTAATATAACAAATTACTCCTCTCTTTTTTCCTTGTGCTAAAGATGAGAATAGATTCCCTAGTTTATTCCTTTTAAGCAGATGTTCAAATTTATTTTTAATGTGTACCTCTTGCATGGCAATTATATCTACATTCAACTTGGCTAATTTATTTCTTTTATTCGGCGAATTCAGGCCATTTATATTAATTGAATACAGTTCAATTCCCCAGTTTGTCATCCTTTGTGGAGCTAAATTTGAGTTATTTGTATTTGGGTCTAGTTGCCCTTGTACTTCTAGTATCTTTTGGTAAGTCTGTGTAGCCATCTTTACCATTGATTCAAAATTGATACAAAAATATAGTGAATTTTGATGCTAATGATGTAATCTATATAATTATTATGATATTATGTTAAGAGTTCTGCTTTATTTTTATATAGGATAGATACTAATAGAGGAAGAAATAGATAAACAACAAGTTTGTTAATGCACTTGCCCAATACAATTTAAGCTTAACTTAGCAAACTCTGTGAAGTGAGTCTTAAGGTTTGAGACAAGACCAAGAGGTGACAAATGAAGAAAAGTTAGGAGAAGTTCTGGGCTGGGGTGTAAATCCAGTCTGGTTGCCTCCAAGTTTTAACATTTAGAACAGTATTTTTCAATCTTAGAACTTTAAGATGTGTGGTCTTCCTTTCCCAGAATCCCCCAGGCAAGATCCCATCTGGGTCGGTCACATTCACAGCAAGATAATGACTTACTGCCTCTGACTGATCTATTCAGACTGCAATTGAATTGATGAAATGTTTGAAAAATGTATTTGGATGACCGTAAGCTTTTTAACTGCCTGGATGCTTCGCAAGTAGCAAAACTTAGGCCAAGTTAAACACGGTATGGTAAACCCAATGAGGTTAACAGTCTGGTTTGGACATGGTTGTGTCTCTTGACTGGCTCAGGAATTCTGGAAATTGAAGTCCACAAGTCATAGCAATAGCACTTAGACCAGTGGGTCTCAACCTGGGGGCCGGGACCCCTTTGGGGGTCGAACGACATTTTCATAGGGGTCGCCTAAGACCATGGAAAAAGACAAATTTCCCATGGCGTTCAGAAGTAAAGATTTTTTTTCTGGTGCCTTGGAACATATTTTTAAAATCCGACCAATCAGGCATTTACAATGGGGGTGTCCCTCTGACCTTCCTGCCAATCAGCTTAAAGCTCTTTTGGGAGAATTGGTGCTAGACTTATGGTTGGGGGTCACCACAATATGAGGAACTGTATTAAGGAGTTTCTGCATTAGAAAGGTTGAGAACCACTGACTTAGACTTATATACCTCTGGACAGTGCCTTCACAGCCCTCTCTAAGTGGTTTTACAGAGTCAGCTAATGCCCCCAACAATCTTCGTCCTCGTTTTACCAACCTCGGCAGGATGGAAGGCTGAGTCAACCTGAGCCTGGTGAGATTCAAACTGCCAAATTGCAGGTAGCAGAAATAGCCTGCCATATTGCACTCTAACCACTATGTAATTGTGACTCCCCAATAAAGGACAATTGTTCCCAACAATTTTAGAAGTTGAAGGAATCATATTGGCCATGAACTTCCGGGTAAACCACAAGTGCCTCTGGAGCCTCATTCTTGCCGCTTCTCCACTGTCCATCCTCTCGGGCTTTTGGTTGTGTGGAGCCAGGGGAGGAACTTTTGAAACATTGGAAAAATATTACAGGCACAGCCCCCCAAATTCAGATACACTCCTTTCAAAGAAAGGCATTGATAACTGACAAGATTCCTAAGAATCTTAATACGTGTGAATGAAAATGTGATTTCTTTTACACCACACCTTAGCAATACACTGAATTCTTTCCCATCTTTTCTCTTTAAATTCAGCTTCTAGATCAGTGATAGTGAACCTTTTTTTTTTGCCTGGGTGCTTAAATAGTGCGCAGACCTGCACCCATAATGCAATATCCCCCTCTCTCCGCATGCCACACCCCACACTGCCTCCCTAGCGCATGTGATCAGACCTCACGGAAACCTCCATGAAGTAGACCCAGAGGCAGGGTTAGGTGAAAGACGGTTCCTTTTATTCAGCTCAGAAGGTAAGTGACAATCAGCGGATACCGTCTGCTCTACCTGGGAGAAACCGCTCCTTTTATACATTTGCGGTTCCCGACAAAGAAAGAGCAGGCGCGTCTGAGCCAATCAGGAGCGACTTCCTGATTCTAGCTCAGACAGCATTTCCACATGGAACTAACTATTTACAAGGATACAAAGTAGCCATTACGGATACAACACCCCTCCCTCCTTAGTCTGGATACATCAATCACGAAAGCCACGTGACGAAGTCCTCCAATCTGCTGGGTCTTCGCGAGGCTCGCTCCAACCTGCGCAGTTCAGTTGAGTCCTCGCTGCCGCCGGTGGAGGTTGGTTCGCTGGTACTTTCCTGGCGCGGCTGAGCAGGGCCGCCGATAGAGGGGTATTACTGGTACTGGTGTACCGGGCCCGGCCATGAGGGGCCCCCGGTTTTGGCCGCCGTCGCACATGCGCAGTACTGGCCCTCTCTTGCTGGCTGCCTGCCTCACCAACGAAAAAGGCGGGCCCTCTGGCCCTCGCGAGGCAGGACTCGAAGAAGCCCCGACGGAGCCTTAAGCAGCGCGGTCCTCCAGTCCCAGAGCGTGCGGCGAAGGTAGGAGCCCCTTTGGGGTGGCGGTTGCAACTTGCGCTTGTGTTAAATTTTGTTTCTTTCCTAAGCAGCCTTCTGTGTAAAAAAATCCATTTGGGAACGAGTCGTTCCCAAATGGATTTTTTTACACAGAAGGCTGCTTAGGAAAGAAACAAAATTTAACACAAGCGCAAGTTGTAGGCTTTGCACGCGTGCGCCAGCGTCCCCTTTTCCAAGGCGCGCACGAAGCCGCGGCGGCCCCCGCCTCCCCCCGCCTCTAGCCCCCTCGCGTCCCCGTGGCTACTCGCCGCTGCCCTCGCCCGCCCGTCCGCTCCGCCTCTCTTCCCTGCAGGCATTCTCACAGCGGGGGCCACCGCGCTCTCTCTATCTCCCTGCTAGCCTGCCCGGAGCATTCAAAGTAAGAGCGGTTTTTCTTACTTTGAATTTTCCGGGCAGCAGGGGGGTGGAGAGAGCGCGCGTCAATCCACGCGGCCGACATTCCAGGCGCCATCCCGACCCCGGCTTCCTGGATTCCTGGTGGCGGCGACCGAGCCCTGCGGTGGGAACGAAGCGAGTGGGGCGCTCCCCGCCCGGCTGCAGCTCTTGTAACTCGGCCCGGGATGGGTGTGACTCTACGGCTGCCCTCGTCGGGGAAAGAGAGGGGAGGGGAAGAGAGGGCCAGGAGGACACAGAAGGGAAGGAAGGAAGAAAAAATAGGGAGGGGAGGAAGGGAAAGACGGAGGGGAAGGAAGGGGAAGAGGGAGGAGAAGGAAACAGGAAGAAGAGATAGGTTGGTTGGAATGAAGGAAGAAGGGAAAGAAGGAGAAAGGGGAAGGGAAGGAAGGAAAGGAAAAGAGGGAGGGGGGAAAGGAAGAAGGGTTGATTGTAATTGAAAATTACAATTGAAAGTAATTGAAAATTACTTTTGCCAGCCTCCGGAGAATGAGAGAGAGTGAGAGCCACGACAGAACAAGATAGAGAGAAAGTGAGAGAGAGAGAGAGAGAAATAGGGGGAGAGAAAGAGATAGCAAGAGAAAGAGAACGAGAGAGAGAAAGAGTGTGAGAGAGAAAGCAAGAGAGAGAGAAAGAAAACAAGAGAGGGAAAGTGAGAAAAAGAGAGAGAGAGAGAAAGAGGGGGAGAGATAGAGAAAGAGAGAGAAAGAAAAGAGAGAGAGATCAGAGAGGAAGGAAGACAGAGAGAGGAAGAAAGCAAGAGAGAGAAAGAGAGAGAGAGAAAGAAAGTAAGAGATGAGAGAGGAAGAAAGAGAGAGAGAGGAAGAAAGCAAGATAGAGAGAGAAAGAAAGAGAGAGAGAGATGAGAGGAAGGAAGAGAGAGAGGAAGAAGGCAAGATAGAGAAAGGGAGAGAGAAAGAAAGAGAGAGAGGGAAAGAAAGCAAGATAGAGAAAGAGAGATAGAGAGATAGAAAGAGAGAGAGAAATGAGAGAGGAAGGAAGAGAGTGAGAGAGAGGAAGGAAGCAAGATAGAGAAAGAGAGAGAGAGAAGGAAAGAAAGACAGAGATGAGAGAGGAAGGAAGAGAGTAAGAGAGAGGAAGAAAGCAAGATAGAGAAAGAAAGAAAGAAAGAGATGAGAGGAAGGGAGTGAGAGAAAGAGAAAGAAAGCAAGAGAAAGAGAAAGAAAGAAAGATGAGAGAGAAAGGAAGAGAGTGAAAGAGAGGAAGAAAGAGAGAGAGAGAAGAGTGGAAGGAAGCGAGAGAGATATGATAGAAAAAAGGGGAGAAAAAAAGAGAAATGAGAAAATGATTGAGGCAGAGAATGACAGAAAAGAGAGAGAAACAGAGAGAGAAGTGATTCTTGATTTAAAGCATATGGTAAAAGCACTTAAATAATAACAGAGGAAAAAACCCAGCCCTCACCTGTTTTTATTAATAGTTTTGCTGGTTGTTTTAGTTTTAATAGTAATGGATTTTGGTTTTTAAAAATTATTATTGACAAAATTGAACGGGTCCAAAGACGGGCTACAAGAATGGTGGAAGGTCTTAAGCATAAAACGTATCAGGAAAGACTTCATGAACTCAATCTGTATAGTCTGGAAGACAGAAGGAAAAGTGGGGACATGATCGAAACATTTAAATATGTTAAAGGGTTAAATAAGGTCCAGGAGAGAAGTGTTTTTAATAGGAAAGTGAACACAAGGACAAGGGGACACAATCTGAAGTTAGTTGGGGGAAAGATCAAAAGCAACCTGAGAAAACATTATTTCACTGAAAGAGTAGTAGATGCTTGGAACAAACTTCCAGCAGACGTGGTAAATCCACAGTATCTGAATTTAAACATGCCTGGGATAAACATATATCCATCCTAAGATAAAATACAGGAAATAGTATAAGGGCAGACTAGATGGACCATGAGGTCTTTTTCTGCCATCAGTCTTCTATGTTTCTATGTTTCTATTAATTTCTTTTAATAAAAAAGAAGGGATTTATTTATTTATTTTTTATTTCTATGTCACCCAGTCCCAAGTTTTTCCTTATTTCCAGATTGCATTTCTTCTTGGTGAGGTTCCGCCCATTGCTTCTTGTACTACCTTCAGGTGGCATTGAGAATAAATAGATGCCATCTGCTCTGTGGCAGCCCTTTAAGGATTGGGAAACTACTATTATATTCCCCCTCAGTTTTCTATTTATTGAGTTAAACATACTCATTCTCTTAGCCCTTGTTCATAGGATTTAGCCTCTAGGCCAGGGGTGTCAAACTCAATTTCATTGAGGGCCACATCAGGGCTGTGTTTGACTTCAGAGGGCCGGGGGAGGGCTTGCCCAGGGTGTGTGGCCATGGTGGGCATGGCACCGGATTTGGGGGGCAGTAGTTTTAAAATGGCCGGGGGGGGGCAGACACTTAGACTGTATGGGGCCCCAAAATTCCTGATGGCGGCCCTGCGGCTGAGGCCTGGTTTGGGCTCCAGCCTGCTGAATCGGTCTGGCAGGCACAACGCCGACCTCGGAGGATGAAGATGGTTCGGCGTCGCTGGAGGATCCTTCCTGACCCAATAAGTCCATTTGAATGTCTATTAAATCGGGTTGCGTGTTACAGTCTGTTAAAATGGGAGAGTCTGTGTCAGCGGTTTGCTCCAGGGAGTTTTCCATGCGCTTTCGTACATGGTCAATGTGCCGCTTCCACATTCGACCATCTTCCAGTTTTACAATATATGTTTTAGGAGTAGTCTGTTTCACAACAATTCCCTTCATCCAATTTACACCTCCATCAAAAATTTTTACAAAAACATTTTGTCCCAAATACATTTGTCTTTCAGGGTTTACATACATAGGGTTATTGGTACAAAACCTTGGGTGTAACCTATCCAGTGGGGACCTCAGTTTCCTTCCCATTAGTATCTCAGCAGGGCTTACGTGCGTGTGAGAGTTTGGGGTAATGTGCTGGGTTAACAAGAACTGGTCCAAATTCTGTTGTACATCTCCAGGGCCTGACCTGCGCAATGCTTCCTTTGCCACCCGAACGTAACGTTCTGCCAAACCATTAGCCCAGGGCGAGTAAGGCGAGATGAGAGCATGTCTGACTCCTAGATTATCTAAGAACAATTCAAATTGCCTGGCTGTTAATTGTGGACCATTGTCAGACACTAAGATATCAGGACAACCATTGGTAGCAAACAAACGGCGCAGAACCTTAATGGTGGCACTTGTAGTTATATTGTTCATTGCTATGATTTCCACCCATTTGGAAAATGCATCAACTACTATTAAGAAGTATTGTGACCCCACTGGCCCTGCAAAATCAATATGGACCCTGGACCACGGCCCTGCAGGTTGTTCCCACTCTGCTGGAGTTGTTTTGGGGGGGTTAGGCCGTGACTCTTGGCATGGATCACATTTGGCTACCCAGTTTTCAATATCAGTATCCAAACCTGGCCACCATAAGTGCCCCCTAGCTAGGCCCTTCATCCTGACAATCCCAGGATGGCCCACATGTAACATCTTGAGTACTTTGACCTTTAGACTTTCAGGAATGATTACTCTATCACCCCACAACAGGCAACCTTTCACAAATGACAATTCTAGTCTTTTGGTTTTGAAGTCACACAATTCAGGTTCCACAGAGTCATTCTGCCAGCCCTTAAGTACACAGTTTACCACCTTTTTTAGGATTGGATCTTGCTGCGTGTGTGCAGCCACCTCCCTTGCAGTAGTTAGTGGGTTGTCTTCGAGTTCTATCATTAGGACATCAGCAGATGGGGCAGGGTCCTCTACTAACTCTGCCATGGGGCACCTACTGAGACCATCTGCGTGGTTGATGGCTTTACCCCCTTTATGAATGAGATCGTACTGGTATCCTGAGAGGAAAAGGGCCCATCTGATTAACCTTGGAGACATGAATGGGGGAGTAGGCTTGTTGGGGGCTAAGAGGCCTAGTAAAGGCTTGTGGTCAGTAACCAATTCAAAACTCCTGCCAAAAAGGTAATTATGAAACTTCTTCACCCCGCCACTAAAGCTAGAGCCTCCTTATCTAGTTGGCTGTAATTTCTTTCAGTATTGGTCATCGTTCTGGAAAAGAAAGCAATTGGGGCCTCTGTCTTATTAGGCAAGACGTGTGCCAAGACTCCTCCCACGCAATATGGGGAAGCGTCGCACGTAAGCCTGATGGGTAGTGAAGTACTATACTGGACTACCACACTTTTAGAAGTTAACAACTGTTTAATTTGTACAAAGGCTTCGTGTTCAGTTTTCCCCCATGTCCAAGGGGTTTCTTTCTGGAGCAAACGGTGTAGAGGCTCTGCTGCTGTTGCCTTCTGTTTTAAAAAGACGGAGTAAAAGTTAAGAAGGCCTAAGAAAGCTTGCAATTCTGTCTTATTCTGTGGCTCTGGGGCTTCCCTAATGGCTCTCAGTTTTTCAGTAGTGGGGTGGATACCTTCCCCATCGATTTTATATCCTAGGAATTCTACACTGTTGGTTCCCCACACACATTTATCAGGTTTAATTCTTAACCCTTTGTCCTGCAGTCTCTGAAGTACTTCCCTTATTCTTTTGTTGAGCTGTTCTTGGTTTTCCCCTGCAATTAAGATGTCATCAAAATAGGGAATGGCCCCTTTAATCCCTGATAACAAACGTTCCATTATGCTTTGAAATATCCCTGGGGCTATGCTTACTTCAAACTGTAATCTGGTACATTTAAAGGCACCCCTGTGGGTTACAATTGTTTGTGCGCGTGCTGTCGGTTCATCGACAGGCAATTGTTGATAAGCTTGTGCTAAATCGATCTTTGCAAACCTTTTTCCTTCCCCCAGGGAGTGAAGTAGCTGTTGTACCACAGGAATGGGGTAAGGGTGATGTTGGAGGGCATTGTTGAGCGTGGATTTGTAGTCAGCGCAAACTCTTAAGGAGCCATCTGGTTTTAGAGGCGTGACTATGGGTGTTTCCCATGGCCCCTGCTCTACAGGAACTAAAATGCCTTGGCTTATGAGCTTATCCAGCTGCAGGTCAAGTTTGGGGAAGAGCGGAAGGGGTACCCTGCGAGGTTTGAGCCGAACAGGTGGGACCTTGGGGTCAATAGAAAATGAGATAGGGGGCCCTTTATACGATCCCAAGGTGGGGCTAAACACTTCTGGGAATTCTTGTAAAAAGTTAGGCATGCTATCAGAGTTAACAGTACAAATACCAGAAATTTCAATTCCCAAAGGTTCCATCCAAGCCAACCCCAGGAGAGAGTGCTTAGCCCCTGTAACAACAATCATAGGCAGGGTACATTTAACATTCTTAAACACGATAGGTACATTCACTTTGCCCAGAACAGAGATTATTCCCCCTTGAAAATCTCTAATTACCAATGAGGTTTGTAATAGCTCAGATTTAGAGAGGCTAGGCATGTACATTTTAAGCTTCTCCCAAGGCATAATGGTGTATTTAGACCCCGTGTCAAGTTCCATAGAGCATGGCTTGTTGTTCAAAAGTAGTGAAACTACAATCTTGCCCCCATTTTTAGTTGCCGTGTTATTCACGGAAAATTGAGTGTTACCTCTTGAGTAGTTGCGGTTAGCGGTTGAGTAGTTCTTGCGGCCGGAAAACCAGAAGGAACGGTTTTCGCACGGTTGAGGTATTTGATTCTGGAAACGCTGAGGACGAGGAGTGGAGAAGGCTTCTTCAGGCACCGATGCTCTGCAGGCTTCGGCGATGTGGCCGCGTCGGTTGCAGCGGCGGCAAAAGGCGTCCCGGAAAGGGCATCGTTGGCGCGGATGGTTTCCTCGGCAGCCGGCGCAGGGGGCGACGGGGCGAGGGTACCTGGGTTGTCTCGGCTGGTCCTGTTGCAGCAGGAAACAGCTGTCCTCGTTGAGAGCTGGTGGGCTGAGGTCGTCTGGGGCCTCGGCGCGGGAAAACGTGGAGTCGATCTTGGCGATGACTTCTCGTTTGTCGTGTTCCTTCAGCTCTTTGGCAGCGGCGTCGGCGATCTCCGCGGTTTGTGCCAGCTTTATTACTGCCTGTAGAGTCGGCTCGTCTTCGGTGAGGAGTTTGTTCCTGACCGTGGCGTTTCTCATGCCGAAGACTAAGGCATCGGTGAGGCGAGCTTCCGGGTTATCAAACTTGCATTTCGCAAGCACCGTTCGAAGTCGCGTTGCAAATTGATTGATGGATTCCGATTCGAGCTGAGCCATTCTGGAAAACTGGTGCCGGAAAACGATGGCTGGTTTCTTTGGGTTGAAGTGGCTCGCGAGCTTGGCTTGCAGGACGTCCCAAGCAACGGATTTGGCTGGCACCGGATCGGTGAGAGTCTGTGCGAGGTCGAAGATTTCTGGACCGCAGTAGTTCAGGAAGATGGCCCGTTTTCGTTCGGCGTCGGCGTCCCTTATTCCCGCTGCTTCGAGGAAGATCTCGAACTTGGCTATGTGGGCGTCCCAGGAGGTTTTCTCCGGATCGAAGAACTCAGGAGCCCGGCCGATTTGATGGCTGTTCATTGTGCACGCGTGGTTCTTCCGTCCGTCGTCGCCAGTGAAGTAGACCCAGAGACAGGGTTAGGTGAAAGACGGTTCCTTTTATTCAGCTCAGAAGGTAAGTGACAATCAGCGGATACCGTCTGCTCTACCTGGGAGAAACCGCTCCTTTTATACATTTGCGGTTCCCGCCAAAGAAAGAGCAGGCGCGTCTGAGCCAATCAGGAGCGACTTCCTGATTCTAGCTCAGACAGCGTTTCCACATGGAACTAACTATTTACAAGGATACAAAGTAGCCATTACGGATACAACACTCCAGACTTCCAGTAGGCCTGTTGTACCATTTTCACCCTCCCCAGGCTTCAGGAAAGCCTCTGTAACCTGTGGATGGCAAGTTGTTCCATTGATTAATTGAGGGATGATCTCTGGCTGGCCTGGGACAGGGGTCATTCCTCTATCTTGCTGCTTCTTGATCTCTCAGCGGCTTTTAGTACTATCAACCATGGTATCCTTCTGTGTTGACTGGAGCTTGGGTCGGTCATAGTTGGTGTTGGCAGGAGGTCAGAGGTCGGCTCCTATGTCCCTCCCTTGTGGGGTTCCTCAGCGGACGGTCCTCTCCACCCAATGTCTAATATCCTAAATTTCCTAAATTTGCCGATGTTACTCCAACACTCCGCAGTCTGCATTGGTTGCCGATCGGTTTCCGGTCACAATTCAAAGTGTTGGTTATGACCTATAAAGCCCTTCATGGCATCGGACCAGAGTATCTCCGGGACCGCCTTCTGCTGCATGAATCCCAGCAACCGGTTAAGACCCACAGAGTTGGCCTTCTCCGGGTCCCGTCGACTAAACAATGTCGTTTGGCGGGACCCAGGAGAAGAGCCTTCTTGGTGGCGGCCCCGACCTCTGGAACCAGCTCCCCCCAGAGATCAGAACTGCCCCCACCCTCCTTGCCTTTTGCCTTAAGACCCATCTCTGCCGTCAGGCATGGGGGAACTGAGACATCTCCCCCGGGCCTATACAGTTTATATATGGTATGTTTGTGTGTATACTTGCTTTTAATAATGGGTTTTAGTGTTTTTTAAATTATTAGATTTGTTCTTACATTGTCTTTGTTATTGTTGTGAGCCGCCCCGAGTCTATGGAGAGGGGCGGCATACAAATCTAATAAATAATACTGTAATAATAATCTACATGAAACAGCTAGATGAAATCCTCCGACAACACGGGGTGAGTTACTATCAGTATGCTGATGATAATCTCCACCCCGTATCAACTCAGTGAAGCAGTGGAAGTGATGTGCCACTCTCTGGAGGTTGTTAGGGTCTGGATGGGTGTTAACAGTCTCAAGCTCAACCCTGACTAGATGGAGTGGCTGTGGCTTTTGCCTCCCAAGGACAACCCCATATGTTTGTACATCACCCTGTGGGGGAAGTCTCTGCCCCCCTCTGAGAGCGTCCGCAACTTGGGTGACCTCCTTGATCCACAGCTGAGCTTAGAACACCACCTCTCAGCTGTAGCAGTTGGTACCTTTGCATTGGTGCTCCTGGTACATCAGTTGCGGCCCTATTTGGATTGGGAGTCACTTCTCACAGTCACTCACAGGCTCATCAACTCAAGGCTCAAGCCATGCCTTCCGTTGAGGACCGGTATACTGCACAAGTCAAATTGAGGTCTGTGAAACCTCATACCCTGGACACAAATTGTATCCACTGCTACCCTCAAAACAAAGCAAAGAGCACTGCTCTGCACATTAGAACAACTAAACACAAGGACAGGTTTTTCCCCTCTGTTAAACTATGTCAAACTATTTACTAAGTCTGCACTACTATTAATCTCATTGTTCCCATCACCCATCTCCTCCCACTAATGACTATATGACTACAACCTCATTGCTTGTATCCTTACTATTTATAGTGACTGGTTCCTTATAGGATTTAATTGCTTATTTGTGCCCAGACTATCATTAAGTGTTGTAACTTATGATTCGTGATGAACTTTTCCTTTATGTACACTGAGAGCATGTACCAAGACAAATTCATTGTGTGTCCAATTACACTTGGCCAATAAAGAATTCAATTGAATTCTACCCTTTCCTATTTCCTATTTATTTATTTATTTATTTTATTTATTTTGTCCAATACACAATGAGAGTTTTAGTGGGTATATATATACATAGTAAAATACATGATGAAGGTTATAGAGGAGATCATAGAAACATAGAAGACTGACGGCAGAAAAAGACCTCATGGTCCATCTAGTCTGCCCTTATACTATTTCCTGTATTTTATCTTAGGATGGATATATGCTTATCCCAGGCATGTTTAAATTCAGTTACTGTGGATTTACCAATCATGTCTGCTAGAAAATTGTTCCAAGCATCTACTACTCTTTCAGTAAAATAATTTTTTCTCACGTTGCTTCTGATCTTTCCCCCAACTAACCTCAGATTGTGCCCCCTTGTTCGTGTTCACTTTCCTATTAAAAACACTTCCCTCCTGGACCTTATTTAACCCTTTAACATATTTAAATGTTTCGATCATGTCCCCCCTTTTCCTTCTGTCCTCCAGACTATATAGATTGAGTTCATTAAGTCTTTCCTGATACGTTTTATGCTTAAGACCTTCCACCATTCTTGTAGCCCGTCTTTGGACCCGTTCAATTTTGTCAATATCTTTTTGTAGGTGAGGTCTCCAGAACTGAACACAGTATTCCAAATGTGGTCTCACCAGCGCTCTATATAAGGGGATCACAATCTCCCTCTTCCTGCTTGTTATACCTCTAGCTATGCAGCCAAGCATCCTACTTGCTTTTCCTACCGCCTGACCACACTGCTCACCCATTTTCACTACCAATATTCCTAATAAAATATATCTAAGAAATAATAGAAAAGAAGATATAGTAATAGAACATATCAATGAAAGAATAGAAGAAGAGATATAGGAATAGAAGAAAGGTATAGGAGATATATCCTAACCCCTCCCGCTCCAATAAACAAATATAGAGAAGAGGCAATTGTTGGTTTTTCTTTTTTGCAGATTCATGGACAATTTGGAAGAAGGCAGCCCTGATCCCTTCAGCCTCTTTAAAAAGCATCAATGTTCCTAGCTGTCACTTTAAGATTACAATTACATACAAGAAAGTTGGGGGAAAGCCAACCCAACGCCACCAGTCTTACAGGAAACAAAGCTTTCAGAGAATCGGAAAATGTAACAAGAAGAAATGCCTCCCTTTAGACACCAGAGGGCTCTGCTTTTGCTTTTTTGGAAGTGAAGCCTGCAGCTCCTAAACAGTTTTAAAAGATTCGGATGGGATCTTGTAGGTCATCTAGTCCAACCCCACCCCACCCCATCCACCTAAGCAGGAGACCCTATACCATCTCTGACAAATGGCAGCCCAATATCTTCCAGAAAGGTCCTACAAAATTAATTCTATTTATTTATTTATTTATTTATTTATTTATTTATTTTATTTATTTATTTAGTCCCATACATAATACACATTGAAGAGAATAGATATGTAGTAATATAACTAAAGAAATGAATAGAAGAAAAGATATAAAAGTATAGGTGAACAAATTTGAAAGGAAGAAAAGATAAATGAGATAAGGAGAGACAATTGGACAGGGGACAGAAGGCACACTAGTGCACTTATGCACGCCCCTTACTGACCTCTAAGGAACCTGGAGAGGTCAATCGTGGATAGTCTAAGGGAAAAATGTTGGGGGTTAGGGGTTGACACTATTGATGCAAAAGGGGCCCAAACCAAGTACTGAGTACATATGCATGCCTATATTTTTCAGAGGTCCAACATAGTTCTACATACAATCCTTGTTTTGATTGCATGTAATATTCTAATTTGCTGAGATGGTGGATTTGGGGCTTTCATGAGCTGTTACCCCATAATCATCACAATTATGACAAATCACAGCTTGAACTGTCTTGCCTTGCATGCAATGAGTCTCTTTTATATATATTACATTTCACCTTTTAAGCTGCATTACTGAAATAAATGAACTTTCGTGCAGTATTCTACTTTTTCAAGTTTCACCTGTATGTTTTCACCTAGCTTCTTTTACCAAAAAATAAAAATTAAAATTAATTGCTTCTTTACAATGAGATGAGAAGCGAAACAAAGTCCAGCTGCCCCTTGAAAAAGCACCTTTGGGACAACCTGGATGACTGAGAATCCCTACAGACAGCGTCCTTATTTTCTTGCAGATGTTTCATTACACAGAATAGATGACATCATCAATGCTAGGAGGAAATGCAGTTTGCTGTCAGTTTATATTCTGATGGGTTTGCCCTACAAGTGTTGATGGGGGGAGATCTTAAGAAATTCTTTTGTTGACATCTTTGGCAGTTTCTAGATTGGGCTGCTGTTGATTTTTTAAACTTTGATCTTGTAGAAAATTAGCACCCACCCATCTCCTAGAAGAATGAAATATTCTAGGAAATAATAAAAAGGCAGAATATTATATTTCCCTGGTTGAGAAAAGGAGAAACATGTTTTTAAAGCATCCTGCAGCCTGCCCCCCTTTCAGCTCCAGGATGATGGGATTAAGACATGGCCCTCAGGACCTGATAGAATTAGCCTTCTATCCATCTCACCACATAGTACCTGGGAAGAATATATCACCCAGTAAGATTCAACCAAGTCTTGGGACGCAAGACAACCTACAAAGTTAGCTTTAATAAAAAGCTCAAATTCAAAGCACAACAGAGGCCATAAATCAATCTGTCTGTCTGTCTGTCTGTCTGTCTGTCTGTCTGTCTATCTATCTATCTATCTATCTATCTATCTATTAGATTTGTATGCCACCCCTTTCCGTAGACTCGGGGTGGCTAACAACAGTAAAAAGACCATATGAACAAATCTAATATTAAAAGTAATGTAAAGAACCCCAATTTAAGAAACCAATCATACATACAGACATACCATGCATAAATTTTATAAGCCTAGGGGGGAGGGAATATCTCAATTCCCCCATGCCTGATGACAGAGGTGGGTTTTAAGGAGCTTACGAAAGGTAAGGAGTGTGGGGGCAACTCTGATATCTGGGGGGAGTTGGTTCCAGAGGGTCAGGGCCGCCACAGAGAAGGCTCTTCCCCTAGGTCCCGCCAAACGACATTGTTTAGTCGATGGGACCCAGAGAAGGCCAACTCTGTGGGACCTAACTGGTCGCTGGGATTTGTGCGGCAGAAGACAGTCCCGGAGGTATTCTGGTCCTGTGCCATGAAGGGCTTTATTATAATAATAATAATAATAATAATAATAATAATAACAACAACAACAACAACAACAACAACAAATAACAAATAATAACAAATAATAACAAATAATAATAATAATAATAATAATATTAATAATAATAATAATAATAATAATTATTATTATTATTATTATTATTGTTGTTGTTATTTTTTATTGGATTTGTATGCCGCCCCTCTCGGTAGACTTGGTCATAACCAACATTTTGAATTGTGACCGGAAACCGATCGGCAACCAATGCAGACTGCGGAGTGTTGGTGTGACCTGGGCATATTTAGGGAAGCCCATGATAGCTCTCGCAGCTGCATTCTGCACAATCTGAAGTTTCCGAACACTTTTCAAAGGTAGCGCCATGTAAAGAGCGTTACAGTAGTCGAGCCTCGAGGTGATGAGGGCATGAGTGAGCTCTTTTTTGCCCAGGACCACATGTAAAAATATTTTTAATGCAATTTTGGGAAGGATAACCTCACTCTTCTTTGTAACTATCAGCTGTGACAAGTTCTTTGGCAATACGGTTTTATCCCCTTTTTACGAAAGGACCTGGCTACTGAGCAGCACATAGATTACCTTGATCCACCTAAGAGAACAGGTGTCAAACAGGATGGGAGGCCAACGGGGAAAATCAGAATGAAGTCTAAACTGAAATATTTAAAACACTCAGAAAAAGGAAAGCTAATTCTGTATGCTGCTCCTTGAGTAAGCATGATTCATAAGAAAGATTCCAGACATTTTCTGTTCCTTATTCATGATTGTGTCAGCGCCCCAAATAGCATCTGTGAAATATATCAAGTTCCAGTCCAATTCTCTCACTCAAGGTTTGATTTATTAATAGAGCCATGTTGGTCATGCCCTCGCCATTCCAATACTAACATCTTCCCATTACCCCACCCAGGTTAAGGTTCCTCCTACATCGCTACACCCACAAGTTCATCACGAGAACCAATCCGAGTGCAGGGATTTCACCAACTTCCTCTTTTCTTCAGTTGATGCAGAACAAAAGATGACTTTGGCTCGAAGAAAGGAATTTGTTGTGGCTAGTAACTTTCCCTCTTACCTACTACCCCTCCCAATTCCCCCAATGCTGTACAGTGTTCCCCAGATTTTCACAGATTCGAACTTCGCAAAGTCTATACCATGGTTTTTCAAAAATATTAATTAAGAAATACTTCGTGGTTTTTTCCCTATACCACGGTTTTTCCCACCTGATGACATCATATGTCATCGCCAAACTTAGAAACATAGAAACATAGAAGTCTGACGGCAGAAAAAGACCTCATGGTCCATCTAGTCTGCCCTTATACTATTTTCTGTATTTTTTTAAAAAAAATAGTTTTTATTGGTTTACAAAAAAGTATATACAAAGGGAGGAAGAGTAAATGTATCGTGTTTAACATCATTATGATAACATATTTTATCTGTATTTTATCTTTGGATGGATATATGTTTATCCCAGGCATGTTTAAATTCAGTTACTGTGGATTTATCTACCACGTCTGCTGGAAGTTTGTTCCAAGGATCTACTACTCTTTCAGTAAAATAATATTTTCTCATGTTGCTTTTCATCGAAACTTAATAAATATTTTTTTAAATAAACTTTAATAAACGAACATGGTGAGTAATAATCCAAATGGTTGCTAAGGGAATGGTACATTGCAATTTAGGGGTTTAAAGTGTTAAGGGAAGGCTTGTGCTACTTACTGTTCATAGCCAAAAATAGTGTATTTATTTCCGCATCTCTACTTCGCAGAAATTCAACTTTTGCGGGCAGTCTCGGAATGCATCCCTGCGAAAATTGAGGCATACCAAAGTCCCTAACTCCACATGATGGCTTCGTCCTGACAGGCAGCCCCCCTTCGCAAAGCATCACCTCCTGAAACAATAGAATAAAACATACAGGGGTTAGTACCACTTTTAAACCCTCCCCACCCAGGGGGATACTTTGGTTTGGTCGGGTAATTTTAATGGAACTGCTTAATTAAAATTTATCAGCCTCGACATCCGGACTCTTAACCCAGGTAGCCTCCGACAGAGGGTACCCCTTAAAATGAATCAGGTACTGAAATTTACCCCGGAAAATGCAGGAATCCAAAATCTTTTTCACTTATTTATTTTTATGTAATTATTTATTTAGTCCAATACATAATACACATTGAAGAGAATAGATATGTAGTAATATAACTAAAGAAATGAATAGAAGAAAAGATATAAAAGTATAGATGGACAAATTTGAAAGGAAGAAAAGATAAATGAGATAAGGAGAGACAATTGGACAGGGGACGGAAGGCACACTGGTGCGCTTATGCACGCCCCTTACTGACCTCTAAGGAACATGGAGAGGTCAATCGTGGATAGTCTAAGGGAAAAATATTGGGGGTTAGGGGTTGACACTACTGAGTCAGGTAATGAGTTCCATGCTTCGACAACTCGGTTGCTCAAGTCATATTTTTTGCAGTCAAGTTTGGAGCGGTTAATATTAAGTTTGAATCTGTTGCATGCTCTTGTGTTGTTGCGATTGAAGCTGAAGTAGTCATTGACAGGTAGAACATTGCAGCATATGATCTTGTGGGCAATACTTAGATCGCGTTTTAGGCAACATAGTTCTAAGCTTTCTAGACCTAGGATTGATAGTCTGCTTTCGTAGGGTATTCTGTTTCGAGTGGAGGAGTGAAGGGCTCTTCTGGTGAAGAAGAGAAGAAGCTACGCAATATTAGATTGACAACTCTTAGTGCCTTTGCGGCAACGTTGTTACAGGTGGGTAAATAAAAAATAATAAAAATAAAGATAAAAATCTTGAAAAGACTTGGGCCCCAGCCAGACCTTCAGATACCCCACCGCATAACTTCCTCCACGTAGACTGTGCACTCAGTACAGGGGTTCAATCAGGTGCAACTCCATCCGGCAAACGGACTATTCATACAGCCGGTAAACAGCTGAAAGGAAAAGGAAACCACACAAAAAACGATGCATCGAGTACAGTATTTGGCACATTGTGCAGCCCACCTGTGGCGGGCTAGGATTCAGAAGAGAAGGATTTAGGGGTAGTGATTTCTGACAGTCTCAAAATGGGTGAGCAGTGTGGTCGGGCGGTAGGAAAAGCAAGTAGGATGCTTGGCTGCATAGCTAGAGGTATAACAAGCAGGAAGAGGGAGATTGTGATCCCCTTATATAGAGCGCTGGTGAGACCACATTTGGAGAACTGTGTTCAGTCCTGGAGACCTCACCTACAAAAAGATATTGACAAAATTGAACGGGTCCAAAGATGGGCTACAAGAATGGTGGAAGGTCTTAAGCAGAAAACGTATCAGGAAAGACTTAATGAACTCAATCTGTATAGTCTGGAGGACAGAAGGAAAAGGGGGGACATGATCGAAACATTTAAATATGTCAAAGGGTTAAATAAGGTCTAGGAGGGAAGTGTTTTTAATAGGAAAGTGAACACAAGAACAAGGGGACACAATCTGAAGTTAGTTGGGAGAAAGATCAAAAGCAACTTGAGAAAATATTATTTCACTGAAAGAGTAGTAGATTCTTGGAACAAACTTCCAACAGACGTGGTTGGTAAATCCACAGTAACTGAATTTAAACATGCCTGGGATAAACATATATCCATTGTAAGATAAAATACAGGAAATAGTATAAGGGCAGACTAGATGAACCATGAGGTCTTTTTCTGCCGTCAGTCTTCTATGTTTCTATGTTTCTATCTGTTTCCAGGGTGATTGAGGTTGGGCAGAGTTGGGATTTTAATCTAACAATTTTTTGTGGAGGGTGGATGGGAACCAATTTAATCCTTTAAAATTTAACTTGACATTTTTCAAATGGTTTTTTATTGCAAAGCAACCAAGAACTTTGGAGCTTTGATAAAAAGGAACACTATTATTATTATTATTATTATTATTATTATTATTATTATTATTATTATTAATTAATTAATTAATTAAATTTGTATGCCGCCCTTCTCCGTAGACTCTTTTAATCTAGAAATGGGGTTCTCCAACCTTGGCAACTGGCTGGCTGAGGAATTCTGGGAGTTGAAGTCCACAAGTCTTAAAGCTGCCAAGATTGGAGACCCCTGATCTAGAATACAGAAGTTCATTTGGTGACTGTTCAAAGTTGCAAGAGACTTAGGACCATTTTTCAGAGTAATGGCCTTTGCAGCGTCGCCATGGTCATGTATTCAAAATTCAAGATACCGGTTCCTATTCATGATGGTTGCAGTGTGACAAGCCAACTCAATGGGGAAAGCCAGATTCACTTAACAACCGGGTTACTAACTTATCAACTGCTTCACTTAACATTGACTTAACAACTGTGGCAAGAAACCTGGGCTTCAGGGAGGCGTGCTAGGCCCAAAACGGGGCACAGTTTCATAGAAGATTGACAGCAGAAAAAGACCTCATGGTCCATCTAGTCTCCCCTTATACTACTTCCTGTACTTTATCTTAGGATGGATATATGTTTACCCCAGGCATGTTTAAATTCAGTTACTCTGGATTTACCAACCACATCTGTTGGAAGTTTGTTCCAAGCATCTACTACTCTTTCAGTAAAATAATTTTTTCTCACGTTGCTTCTGATCTTTCCCCCAACTAACTTCAGATTGTGTCCCCTTGTTCTTGTGTTCACTTTCCTATTAAAAACACTTCCCTCCTGAACTTTATTTAACCCTTTAACATATTTAAATGTTTTGATCATGTCCCGCCTTTCCCTTCTGTCCTCCAGACTATACAGATTGAGTTCGTTAAGTCAATTCATTGTGTACACGCTGTTCTGCCTGACTGGGCTCAGGCAATGCATAGCAGTCCAAGGAAAAGAAATCAAACACACACATGCTCTGCTAATCAGCAAACTTGTATTAGATAAACAAAAAAGGGTTACTCAAAAACAGTTCTTAGTGTCCGAAAACAATGAGAGTGCAAGGCTTAATTCAGCCGCATACAAAAACACAGGAAAAAACAAACAAAGACAACCTGGAATGAGCAAAGATGTTTCTGGAGTCCTTTTGAATCTTTGGAGCAAACACCAAGTCCCAGAGTTCTCACCTCCCACTTGTCTGAAAAAGCTGGGTTGAAAACTCCAACGCCACGGAACAGAAACTTCAGAGCAGGAACCACAAAATAACACAGATAAACAGTCACAGTTTGCCTTGGGCCGTTGTTCCCTTTTGTACCTTTAGCCCTCATTAAGGGAACCACACCCAACCCTCAGTATAAGAACCACACCCAGCCCAGGTGCTCCTATAATGACTTGTAATACTCCTTAAAGCGATCCCTTCATTGCATAGCTCTTTGGCCACGCAGATCAATATATTGATCTGCAGAAGAACCCAGGGACGAAAGACTGTCTGAGGGACTGCATCCAAATCCCCTGGGCTGTCTGCTGAATCCTGCGTCCCAGTGGCCTCGTCCTACTGGCTGTCTGCCACGTCTTCCTGGCTGTCTGCCACATCTTCCTGGCTGTCTGCCACATCTTCCTGGCTGTCAGCCAGGCTTTCACATTCACTTTGTGCCGCGTCTCTCCCATCTGTGGGAGCAACGGCTGGCCCAGGCCCAAACACAACACACGCCTGGGGATGCAGGAGGGTGAGGCGCATAGGGGGCATTAAATTATGGGTGCGGGCACACACGCATGCACACCAGAGATGAAATTCAGCAGGTCTGGAGAACCAGTAGTGGAAATTTCGAGTAGTTCAGAGAACCAGCAAATACCAACTCTCACTGGCTCCAGAGTGGGTTAGGAATGGAGACTTTGCAGTATCCTTCCTCTGCCATGCCCATCAAGCCACGGCCACAGAACTGATAGGGACAAATTTTGAATGTCACCTCCGGTGCGTACGCATGCTTTCAGCACCTGAGGGGGCAGAAGGTTTCATCATCACTGTCCTACACCATCCTTCCAAGCAGTCTCCATGTTTCCAGTGTCTTTCTCCCTCTTAGAATGGAATGCAGGTGGACATTTCTTCCAACACTGATTGCAAGCCTGATTGCTTATCTGTACCCTATGACAATCCTGGGCTTTCAGAGGGCGCTTGGGGTTTTACCAGATTCAGTCGTCCACGGCTCGGCAGAGTCTCTTCCTGTGGCCTGGAATAGGGCTGCGATGGAGGCTCTTGACCGAATTGTGCCATTGTGACCTCTCTGTGGCACTAGACCCTGGAGAGCCCCTTGGTGTTCTGTCTAGGTCACTCCGGAAGCTATGACCAACCCAAAAAGATAAGCCAGACACACCGGTGCAATGCAAATGCAGTTTATAAAGTTCAAGAGAAACAAAACTAACAGAAAATGTTCTTACAAAGCAGGAAAACACTGGAACTCCAAATATATCCACGAAGGCAATAGTCCATGCAGCAATACAGGATTTTTGCTGCCAAGACGAGGCTGTAGATAGTAGACCTACACCTCCCACGGGTCTTCCAAACTGCTGGGCCACAAGCCAGGAACAGAGACGCCAAGAAACAAGACAGGATAACGCAACTCCAAACTGATAACACTCCACATGGCTTCAAGGGCTGGCCTGCCTTATATACCCTTTCCCTGCTAAGGAGGACCACACCCAAGCCCAGCTGTTCCTAATTCACTGCTGATAGTATTTCTTCAATTGCTCCTTTCTTTGATCTGAACGTCTCTGTTGCATGTCAATGACAGCTTGAGCTTTGTCCCCTAGTGATTCCAAGCTACTGGCTGGGGAGAGCCCCTCCCCAGGGCCCTCATGCTGTTCTTCCTCGTCACCTTCCTGACTATACTCTCCCCCGTCCGACTGCTCAGCCCCCTCCTCTTCACTTTCATCCTCATCCGGGCATGGTGCCAGCAAAGACGCAGCTGGACCCTGATCGGCCTCAGGCTGAACCATAACACTTGGTTTACCAAAGAACTCAGGAGTTGAAAGCCCTTCATGGCATCGGACCAGAATACCTCCGGAACCATCTTCTGCCACACAAATCCCAGTGGCCGATAAGGTCACATAGAGTTGGCCTTCTCCAGATCCCGTCGACTAAACAATGTCATCTGGCAGGCCCCAGGGGAAGAGCCTTCTCTGTGGCGGCCCCAGACCTCTGGAATCAACTTCCCCCAGAGATTAGAACTGCCCCCACCCTCCTTGTCTTTCACAAATTACTTAAGACCCACCTCTGCCGCCAGGCATGGGGAAACTGAGACATCTCCCCCGGGCCTATACAGTTTATGCATGGTATGTTTGTGTGTATGTTTTGTTTTTTAATAAGGGGTTTTTAGTGACTTTTAATTATTAGATTTGTTATACATTGTTTTATTATTGTTGTGAGCCGCCCTGAGCCTACGGAAAGCGGCAGCATACAAATCTAATTAATAATAATAATAATAATAATAACAATAACAACAACAATAATAATAGTAGTAGTAATAATAATAATAATAATAATAATAATAATAATAATAATAATAATAGTTTTATGTATGGCATGTTTGTGTTGTATGGTTTTTAAATGATGGGTTTTTAGATGCTTTTTTTAAATATTAGATTTGTTACATTGTTATATTGTTATTATTATTGTTGTGAGCCGCACCGAGTCTCCGGAACGGGGCGGCATACAAATCTAATAAATTATTATTATTATTAAATTAAGTGTTGTACTTCACGATTCTTGACAAATGTTTCTTTTCTTTTATGTACACTGAGAGCATGTGCACCAAAGATAAATTCCTTGTGTGTCCAATCATACTTGGCCAATAAAGAATTATTTTCTATTCCATTTCATTTCATTTCATTCCAGTCTATTCTAGTCTATTTCTATTCAATTCAAGTCTAGTCTAGTCTAGTCTAGTCATCTAACAACAACAACAACAGAGTTGGAAGGGTTCTTGGAGGTCTTCTAATCCAATTCCCTGCTTAGGCAGGAAACCCTACACTACTTCAGACAGATCGTTATCCAACATCTGCTTAAAAATTTCCAGTGTTGGGGCATTCACAACTTCTGGAGGCAAGCTGTTCCACTGATCAGCCATTCTGACTGTCAGGAAATTTCTCCTTAGTTTTAAGTTACTTCTCTCTTTGTTTAGTTTCCACCCATTGCTTCTTGTTCTACCCTCAAGTGCTAGTTTTAAGTTACTTCTCTCTTTGTTTAGTTTCCACCCATTGCTTCTTGTTCTACCCTCAAGTGCTAGTTTTAAGTTACTACTCTCTTTGTTTAGTTTCCACCTATTGCTTCTTGTTCTACCCTCAAGTGCTAGTTTTAAGTTACTTCTCTCTTTGTTTAGTTTCCACCCATTGCTTCTTGTTCTACCCTCAAGTGCTAGTTTTAAGTTACTTCTCTCTTTGTTTAGTTTCCATCCATTGCTTCTTGTTCTACCCTCAAGTGCTAGTTTTAAGTTACTTCTCTCTTTGTTTAGTTTCCACCCATTGCTTCTTGTTCTACCCTCAAGTGCTTTGGAGAATAGGTTGACTCCTTCCTTGTGGTAACCCCTGAGATATTGGAACACTGCTATCATGTCTCCCCTGGTCCTTCTTTTCATTAAATTAGCCATGCCCAGTTCCTGCAACTGTTCTTCATATGTTTTAACCTCCACCCCCCTAATCATCTTTGGGCTCTTCTCTGCACCTATTGTATTGTATTGTACTGTACTGTACTGTATTCTATTCTATTCTATTCTATTCTATTCTATTCTACACTAGTCTACTCTATTGTACTCTAAACACATTGGCGACTGCCTGGACTAGCCCCTAGAACAGCATTTCAGAAGTTGGTTTGCCATTGCCTCCTTCTTAGGGCTGAGAAAAAGGGCTGGCGGGGGGGGGGGGGCTCTGTGCCAGGTGTTACAGACTCTGAGATGTCTGTCTGTCTGTCTGTCTGTCTGTCTGTCTGTCTCTCTCTCTCTCTCTCTCTATCTATCTATTTTGTCCAATACACAATAATATACAATGAAGCTTATAGAGATACAGTATAGTAGAGAAGATATAGGAGATATAGGAGAGACTATAGGACAGGGGACGGAAGGCACTGTAGTGCGCTTATGCACGCCCCTTACTGACCTCTTAGGAATCTGGAGAGGTCAACCGTGGATAGTCTAAGGGTAAAATGTTGGGGGTTAGGGGATGATACTACAGAGTCCGGTAATGAGTTCCACGCTTCAACAACTCGATTACTAAAGTCGTATTTTTTACAGTCAAGTTTGGAGCGGCTAATATTAAGCTTGAATCTGTTGTGTGCTCTTGTGTTGTTGTGGTTGAAGATGAAGTAGTCTTTGATAGACAGGACATTGCAGCATATGATCTTGTGGGCAATACTTAGATCATGTTTAAGGTGTCGTAGTTCTAAGCTTTCAAGACCTAGGATTGTAAATCTAGTTTCATAGGGAATTCTGTTTCGGGTAGAGGAGTGAAGGGCTCTTCTGGTGAAGTAATTAGACATTTGGACATTTTCGAGAGTATTAAGGTCAGAAATGTGGTATGGGTTCCAATTCCAAACAGATGAGCTGTATTCGAGGATGGGTCTGGCGAAAGTTTTGTAAACTCTGGTAAGTAAGTATGTAAGTAAGTAAGTAAACAAACAAACAAACAAACAAAGTAGTGTGAGATTTCCAAAGCAGACGCTACGTAGGATTAGATTAACAACTCTAATGTCGCGGTTTTTTCTAGCGCCCCCAACATTTTCCATTTCGAAAGGAGGGTTTTCCCCTTCTCCTCCCCCATTTCTTTTTTTGCAAGCCCTGCGGAATTTTTCTTTCTCGTATTTCCCTCCTACTACAACCGTTCTAACTTGTTTATAGAAAGATTGGAATCCTCCCCCAGTGAATGTCCACGGGGCGGAACAGCTTACGTTTCAAACACCACACACCACACTTAGTCTCTCTCTCGCCGGAGTCCTGCGAGCAGTAGGAGAAATCCACGTGCGGGAACGCGATGAGGCTTTACCGGGCGCCCCTGGAGTTCCTGCTGCTGCTCCTGCTAAGAGGCTCCTCCGGTAAGCGCTTTCTGGGCTGCGTGGGGTTTGCAGACCTTTGTTTGGCTGGCCGGAATTTATTCAGGAATTCTCCCTTCCCCTCCCCGCAGTATTATTGAGCGACCGTGTGAATGCAGGTAAAGAAACTCTGCCTTGAATAGACTCCTTAAAGGAGAATCGCTTGTGATTGTCGTCCTTGGATTCGAGCCTACCGTTCATATATATACGGTATGTCTACGGAGAGGGGGCGGCATACAAATGTAATAATTAATGAACTCAATCTGTATAGTCTTGAGGACAGAAGGAAAAGGGAGGACATAATCGAAACATTTAAATATGTCAAAGGGTTAAATAAGGTCCAGGAGGGAAGTGTTTTTAATAGGAAAGTGAACACAAGAACAAAGGGACACAATCTGAAGTTAGTTGGGGGAAAGATCAAAAGCAACGTGAGAAAATATTATTTTACTGAAAGAGTAGTAGACCCTTGGAACAAACTTCCAGCAGACGTGGTAGATAAATCCAGAGTAACTGAATTTAAACATGCCTGGGATAAACATATATCCATCCTAAGATAAAATACAGAAAATAGTATAAGGGCAGACTAGATGGACCATGAGGTCTTTTTCTGCCGTCACACTTCTATGTTTCTATGCCCAACTCCCGCTGGACTCTGGGCAGCTTACAGCCATAAGAATAAACACCAACAGTATAAAACAAACAAGAGCAATAAATATAATAAGATGGTATAAATACATTATAATGCAAAAAGCCATTCATACTCTCACTCATTTGTGCTCCCGGGCCTGCTGGAAAAGCCAGGTCTTGATGGCTTTCCTGAAGACCAGTAGGGTGGGGATGATGATAATAATAATAATAATAATAATAATAATAATAATAATAATAATGTTTGTTGTCATTGTTGTTGTTGTTGTTGTTATTATTATTATTAGTTGGGGGAAAGATCAAAAGCAACGTGAGAAAATATTATTTTACTGAAAGAGTAGTAGATCCTTGGAACAAACTTCCAGCAGACATGGTGGATAAATCCACAGTAACTGAATTTAAACATGCCTGGGATAAACATATATCCATCCTAAGATAAAATACAGAAAATAGTATAAGGGCATACTAGATGGACCATGAGGTCTTTTTCTGTCAGTGCTCTATGTTTCTATGTTTCTATATGTCACATGTTTTTTTGCTGAATTTTAAAGTTAAGGGAGACTAGGATAGATCTATTTTGGCCTCATCAGCTAGCCATACCCACTGGGACTTGAACCTGCAACCTTTGCCTTGTAAGGCAGAGAATTACCCTCTAGGCTACAGTATCCAATCCCTTCAGCTCTGCACCAGGGAAGGGTTACATTTTTTGTGTCGAATCACCCTGGTGTATTGAAGGAACATCACAGCTCCTTATTTGCCTTTCAGCCCAACACAAGGGCTATTTCCAAGGCAGTTAATTTTATTGATAGCCGACAATTCTATCTGTATGTGTCACATGTTTTTTTTGCTGAATTTGAAAATTAAGGGAGACTAGGATAGATCTATTTCAGCCTTATTTTGGCCTCATCAGGTAGCCATACCCACTGGGACTTGAATCTGGAGGCAAGTTGTTAATGGCTCTGAGTCTCAGGAAAATTCTCTTTAGTTCTAGGTTGCTTCTCTCCTTGATTATTTTCTGTCTGTTGCTACTTGGCCTTGGCCTTCCTGGTGGATGACCTCAAGGCTCATTTATTGGTTGGTTGATTTTCTGTAATTTAATACATTGTGGACTCTTAGCAACCACATCTCCATGACAGCCAAGGGTGAGGCAGGGAATGTAGCCTCTAGCCTTGAAAGGTCAGATTAGATTGAACAGTTGGAAGGGTCATTGTAGGTCATCTAGTCCAAACCCTGCCCCTCCCAAGCAGGAGACCCTACACAATTTCTGACTAATGGCAGTCCAAACTTTCTTTGAAAGCCTCCAGGGATGAACCCCCACAACCTGCAAAGGCAAGCTGTTCCATTGTTTGATTGTTCTCACATTCAGAAAAATTATCCCGATTTCTAGTTGAATCTCTTCTTGTTGAGTTTTTGTCCATTATTCTTTGTCTGGCTTTCAGGTGCCTTGGAAAATAGGTTGCCCATCTCCTCCCTGTGACAGCCCCTCAAATATTGGAAGACTGCTATCATGTCTCCACTGGTCCTTCTCTTCACTAGAATAGCCATGCTCAGTTCCTGCAAACACCTTTTATGTGTATATACTCTCCCCTAATCCTCCTGGTTGCTCTTCTCTGCACTTTTCCTCTCAACATCTTTTTTACAGCATATTGACCAAAACTGGATGCAATACTCTAGGTGTGGTCTTTATAATTTATGTTTGGTATGTATGTGTTGTCTGGTTTTAATATGATAGGGTTTTATATATTTCTTTTTAATACAGTGGAACCCCGACATAAGAGCTGCTCTACTTAAGAGCAACTCGAGATAAGAGCTGGGAGGGGAGAGATATTTTTGTTCTACTTACAAGCCCAAATTCGAGATACAAGCGCCAAGGAGCTGTCTCCTGAAGCCGAACGCTAACTTCCGCGTTCGGCTTCAGGAGACAGCTGCGAAGCGGCGCGCGTGTTTTAAAAGGTTGCAGCCGGCCTGGGGGGCTCGGGGGGTGCTTGCAGCCAGCCTGGGGGGCTTGCCAGCACCCCCCCGAGCCCCCCAGGCCGGCTGCAACCTTTTAAAACATGCGCGCGGCTTCGCAGCTGTCTCCTGAAGCTGAACGCGGAAGTTAGCTCTTTTTCTTTCTCTCTTTTACCTTCCCTTCCTCTATTTCTTCTTTTCTTTCTCCTTCCCACCTTCTTCCCTCCCTCCCTCCCTTCACTCATTCCTCTCTTACTCTCCTCTTTCATAAGTTTCCTTGCTTCCTTCCTCTGTTCCTGTCCCTTCCCTCTTTTCTTCCTTCCTTCCCACCCTCCGTCCATTCATTTATCCCATTCCTCTCTTGATCGCTTAAAGCCGGTCCCTGGTGCAAAAAGGGTTGGGGACCTCTGTCCTACAGGATTGGGTGGCAGAGAAGTTGAACATATGTAAATTTAAAAGTTTAAGAAAGTTTACAAGTTAAGTGAAAGAAACTTCATTATTCATTTATATGTACATGTACATTTCTTCATTAAAAACATGTCTTTCTGCATAATTTAGACTAACTTTGTGAGTTTTTTGAGGGCTGGAACCAATTAAAATTATTTACATTAATTCCTATGGGGAAAAGTCGTTCGAGATAAGAGCTGCTCGACTTAAGAGCCCAGGTCCGGAACGAATTAAACTCGTATCTCGAGGTACCACTGTATTAGATTTGTTTCGCTATAATATTGTCTTTATCATTGTTGTGAGCCGCCCCGAGTCTTCGTAGAGGGGCGGCATACAAATCTAATAAATTATTATTATTATTATTATTATTATTATTATTAATTATTATTATTATCTCACTACAACACAGCAAACGAGATCACTATGCTGGATTTCGTATTTCATCACCAGTCGGGCGCTTCCCAAGCACCTAGCACTGCGTGATGTAGCGGCGAATTATGTTTGCCGATCCCAGTAAAGCGGTCTTTTTGCAATTGACAGATGGAGATTTTGTCAATTCCGATGGTTTTCAAATGTCCGCTGAGATCCTTTGGCACTGCGCCCAGCGTGCCAAGTACCACTGGGACCACTTTCACTGGCTTATGCAAGAGTTGTTGTAGCTCGATTTTTAGATCTTCGTATTTCACTAATTTCTCTAGCTGCTTCTCCTCAATTTTGCTGTCCCCTGGGATTGCGATGTCGATGATCCATACTTCTTCTTCTTCTTTTTCTTCTTCTTCTTCTTCTTCTTATTATTATTATTATTATTATCATTACTAAGGCTTTATAGAGTGGTAGTAATACCTCACTTGATTTTGATTCTATCTCTCTCTTAGTGCAATTTAGGATTGCATTGGTTGGCTGGAGAATTCGGGGAATTTTAAGCTATGCTGGCTGAAGAATTCTGGGAATTAAAATCCACAAGTCTTAAAGTTGCCAAGTTTGAGGACCCCTGTTAAATACATTCATTTCAGAGTATTTTCATGGAATTATTGATTTGATTCATTGCCTTTTAAATTCTTTTAATAATAAGCAACCATAGCTTCTTGATTCCTCCCCCCCCAGAAGGAGCATGAATGAACAATTCATAACTGGATACAGGCAATCCTCAACACACCACAGTTCCATTCAGATTTAGTGACCATTCAGATTTAACAAGGGCATTGAAAAAAGTAATTTATGGCCATTTTTTCACACTTAAAAACCATTGCAGCATCCCCATGGTTGCTTAATCAATATTCAAAGGCTTGGCAACTCCTTTGACTGTTAACCATGGTTGCAGTGTCCTGGGATCATGAGATCCCATCAAGTCAAGTCACCGAGGAAGGCAGTTTTGTTTAAAAACTGCAGTACTGTATTCACTTAACAACTGCAGTGATTCACTTAATGACGGTGGCAAGAAAGGTCATAAAATGGGTCTAAACTCACTTAACAAATGTCTCCTTTAGCAACAAATATTTGTAGGCTAAATTATAGCCTGTCAGCAATAGCTTTGATTGTTGGACTTGTCATTTGGAAATGGGATCCAATGATTTTGTGACATCTTAAATCTATATAGAAACATAGAAACATAGAAGACTGACGGCAGAAAAAGACCTCATGGTCCATCTAGTCTGCCCTTATATTATTTTCTGTATTTTATCTTAGGATGGATATACGTTTATCCCAGGCATGTTTAAATTCAGTTACTGTGGATTTATCTACCACGTCTGCTGGAAGTTTGTTCCAAGGATCTACTACTCTTTCAGTAAAATAATATTTTCTCATGTTGCTTTTGATCTTTCCCCCAACTAACTTCAGATTGTGTCCCCTTGTTCTTGTGTTCACTTTCCTATTAAAAACACTTCCCTCCTGGACCTTATTTAACCCTTTAATATATTTAAATGTTTCGATCGTGTCCCCCCTTTTCCTTCTGTCCTCCAGACTATACAGATTGAGTTCATTAAGTCTTTCCTGATACGTTTTATGCTTAAGACCTTCCACCATTCTTGTAGCCCGTCTTTTGACCCATTCAATTTTGTCAATATCTTTTTGTAGGTGAGGTCTCCAGAACTGAACACAGTATTATATAAATAAAAATGTAAATGTTCGTTCATTCAAAATCTTAAATTTCCAAAAGTTCTTCACTGATTGCTTTGATCGGCTGGTGAAAAAGCATAGTTTATATCATAAAGAAACTATGTACCAAATTCCATCAAAATCTGAGATGGTAAGGTGGGGATGATCTTTAAAATTGGTCCTTTTCACACGGGATGACTCAGTATTCATTCTGGTGCTGCCACCTTGTGGAAGGAAAGAGGATCTCAGTAGTTTTGGTGTCACAGTTAATTGTGTATTGAAAACAAAACAGGCTGAACCTCCATAGAAAGTCCTCCCACCCCATTTTTTTCAAGGCTCAACTCATTCTTTCTCCCAAAACGGACACTCTGAGGGTTTTTCTTAACATGGTACAGAACAAAGACCCAAAGGCTGCATTTGCTTTTCCCACATAAAGTTGCTTTATTGTACAAAAATTAAACTCTTATGATGAATGATTGTGGGAACTGGGTATATCTAAGGCTAACATGATAGCAGTTTTGTGACATCTGAGGGACTGTCACAGAGAAGAGGGGGATCAATCTTGTAGAAAGTCAGCATCCACCCACCCTCCTAGAGAATGAAATATTTTGGGGGATATTAAAAGAGGCAGGATATTGTATTTACCCAAAGGAAAAATTGGAACTTCCTGCATAGCAAAACAGGCTCCAACAGATGCAAGAAGTCTTTAGAAATGGATATTTGTTCCTATTTAAACTGGGCCAATCTATTCATAAAAGAAAGGTCTTCAGCTATAGGGAGATGGGATTAAGGACAGGACATTTTACGACATAATAAGATTAGCCCACCACCATTTAGGAGAATAGAATGGAATTGGAATTGGAATTGGAATTGGAATTGGAATGGAATAGAATAGAACAGAATAGGATTTTTTTTATTGGCCAAGTAGACACACAAGGAATTTGTTGCAGGTGCTCTCAGGGTACATGAAAGAAAAGATACATTTGTCAAGAATCATGAAGTACAACAATGATTGTCATAGGGCACAAATAAGTAATCAGGAAACAATATAAAAATAATAATAATAATAATAATAATAATAATAATAATAATTTATTAGACTTGTATGCCGCCCCTCTCATACAAGCAACTAGTTACAGTCCCTTATTACCTCTCATGCTGCAACTCCTCTAGAGCAGTGTTTCCCAACCTTGGCATCTTGAAGAGATCTAGACTTCAACTCCCAGAATTCCCCAGCCAGCAACCCGTTTCCAAGGTCCCCCCCCCAACTCCACCCTGTACAGTAATATCTTGTCTTACGAACCTAATTGGTTCCCGGGGGAGGTTTGTAAGGGGAAAAGTTCGTAAGGTGAAACATTGTTTCCTATAGGAAACAATGAAAAATGAATTAATGCATGCAATTTAAAAAAAAACCCAAAAAAACACCGCCGCCCAGCTGCAGGGCCGCCATCAGGAATTTTGGGGCCCCATACAGCCTAAGTGTCTGCCCCCCCCGCCATTTTAAAACTACTTTTTTTAAGTTTTTAAGAAGATGTTAGATAATCATCTGAAAATAGCTGTAAATAAAACCCGATGTTCCCAGAATTAACTTTATTCATAAGATTATGATAGCAACAACTTGACCTTAGTTTTACTGGAACTATAGAATAATCATATAATAACCGTTGATGTTACAGGCCGTATAACTATATAAAGAAGGAACTGTGAGGATAACAGTTCAAAAGGGACGGGGGTGGTGTTTGTTATGTTGTTTTGTTGCTTGTCTTATAAAATGCAAATACAAAATTTAAACAAACAAATAAGTATATTGTAAAATGATAGATTATGTACTATCTTATTTTTTTAATGTTTACATAATAACTACTTTTTTTTTAAAAAAACCATCTGTCTGAAGTAGTGTAGGATTCCTGTCTAAGCAGGGGGTTAGACTAGAAGACCTCCAAGGTGCCTTCCCACTGTTATTCTATTCTAATTATCCAGGGGGTTGTGTAGTTATCAGTGGTATTAAAATAGGAGCTGTTAAAAAAAACCCAAATACAATTTCATATTGCTTCACATCTCAATATCCTTTTCGATCTAGTTTTTACGCCCATCGGTGAACGCAGGTCTGAACGAGCCCGTGGTATCCAAGTTAATTTCAAAGTACACTGCTCAAAAAAAAGTGAAGGGAACACTTAAACAACACAATATAAACTCCAAGTTGTCAATCAGCGTTGCTTCCTAAGTGGACAGTTTGATTTCACAGAAGTTTGATTTACTTGGAGTTATATTGTGTTGTTTAAGTGTTTCCTTTATTTTTTTGAGCAGTGTAGATAGAGCAGGAGGTCTCCAATCTTGGTGACTTTAAGACTTGCAGACTTCAACTCCTAGAGTTCCTCAGCCAGCGAAGCTGCCTGGGGAACTCTGGGAGTTGAAGTTTGCAAGTCTTAAAGTCGCCAAGGTTGGAGACCCTCTGATAATACAGGGATTCTATCGTTGTATAAGTCAGTGTTTCCCAACCTTTTTTGAGCCATGGCACATTATTCATATTTTCAAAATCCTGGGGAACATTGAAAGGGAGGGGCGGGGGGGGGGGGGGGCTAAAGAAAGGTTTGGACAAAAAACCCCTCTCTCTTCCTCCCTTTCGCTCTATTTTTCCCTCTTTCTCTCTTTTCCTTCCTTACCTTCTTTCTCTCTCTCCATCCCTCTTTCTTTCTTTCTTTCTTCCTCTCTTTTTTGCTCTCTTTCTCTCTCCCTCCTTCCCTTCCTCTGTCTTTCTCTCTCCCTTGCTCTCTCTCTCTCTGTCTCCCTTGCTATCTCTTTCTTGCTTTTTTCTCTCTCTCTTTCACTGTCTGTTATATGTCTCTTTCTTTCTCTTTGCCTCTCTTGCTATCTCTCTTTCTTTATCTCTCTTTCTCTCTCTCTCTGCCTCTCTTGCTAAGTCTCTCTTTTTCTCTTGCTATGTCTCTCTTTCTTTTTCTCTCTCTCTGCCTCTCTTGCTATGTCTCTCTTTCTCTATCTCTTTCTCTGCCTCTCTTGCTGTCTTTCTTTCTTGCTCTGTCTCTCTTTCTCTGCCTCTCTTGCTATGTCTCTCTTTCTTTTTCTCTCTCTGCCTCTCTTGCTATGTCTCTCTTTCTCTCTCTCTTTCTCTATCTCTCTTTCTCTGCCTCTCTTGCTGTCTTTCTTTCTTGCTCTGTCTCTCTTTCTCTGCCTCTCTTGCTATGTCTCCCTTTCTCTATCTCTCTTTCTCTGCCTCTCTTGCTGTCTTTCTTTCTTGCTCTGTCTCTCTCTCTCTGCCTGTCTTGCTAAGTCTCTCTTTTTCTCTTGCTATGTCTCTCTTTCTTTTTCTCTCTCTCTGCCTCTCTTGCTATGTCTCTCTTTCTCTCTCTCTTTCTCTGCCTCTCTTGCTGTCTTTCTTTCTTGCTCTTTCTCTCTTTCTCTGCCTCTCTTGCTATGTCTCTCTTTCTCTCTCTCTCTGCCTCTCTTATATGTCTCGCTTTCTTTCTCTCTCTCTCTCAGCTGACTGCAAGCGGGAGCCCTGACGGCGGCAGCTGGACATGCTGCTGGACACCGTATATGCCAGGCCCGCAGCGCCAGCATGTACGACGTCCAGCAGCACGTCCAACCGCACGTCAGGGCTCCCGCTTGCAGTCAGCTGAGAGAGAGAGAGCGCTCCCTCTCACCGCCGCCTGGAGCTCCCTCTCACCGCCGCCATCTCCCCGCGACTGCCTGCGGCCGCCCCCCCACCTCCTACCACCAGTGCCCTCCCACCGGGCCACAAAGGACACTTGCCACCGACGTCAGGAAAGTTCCAGCTGGGTGGGGCGCTGCCAGTACTTCCGTCCTGGGGCTCCCGCTCGCAGCTGTCCCTCGGCTTCTGCTCGATGCCGCGGTTTTCGGCGCTCTCCTGCTGGGCCCCAAAGAAGGAAGGCGGGAAAAAGGCGCAAAGAATGAAGCTCTCCTTCTTCCTGCCTTCCTTCTTTGGGGCCCAGCAGGAGAGCGCCGAAAACCGCGGCATCGAGCAGGAGCGCACCGGTTGGGAAACGCTTACAACCGGGTTCTGAAGACCAGCCCCACACGACAACAAACCTCCCTTCTTTTGCTTTGGGAAGGCGCCTCGAGTTTCCCTCACGTCCATTCATCCGGGTTATTTTTCTTTTACCGAAGGGAAGCTCTGATTGACGGCGTTAATGCGGGGGCCCTCTAATCACCGGGCCCGGTACGGGGCTCCCTGTAGTACCCGTCTATCGGCGGCCCTGCCCGGCTGTTTCAATTGAAACAGCCGGGCACTTCTCAGCGTTCTCCCAATGCCAAACCCGGAAGTTCAGCAAAAGTTCAGGTTCGGGAGGCTGCTGAGAAGCCCCGCCGCCTGGCTGTCACCTTTTGAAACAGCCGGGGGGCTTCCCGGCGTACTCCTGAACCCGAACACCAAACACAAACTTCCAGGTTCGGAGTTCGGGAAGCCGCTGAGAAGCCCCGCTGCCCAGCTGTCATCTTTTGAAACAGCCGGGGGGCTTCTTGGCGGCCTCCCAAACACCAAACCTGGAAGTTCAAGTTTGGCATTCAGGTTCAGGAGGACGCCGGGAAGCCCCCCGGCTGTTTCAAAAAGTGACAGCCGGGCGGTTGGGCTTCTCAGCGGCCTCCCGAACCCGAACGTTTGCCGAACTTCTGGGTTCAGCGTTCAGGAGGCCACCGAGAAGCCCTGCCGCCCGGCTGTCACCTTTTGAAACAGCTGGGGGGCTTCTCGGCGGCCTTCCGAACGCCAAACCTGGAAGTTCAGGTTTGGCATTCGGGTTCAGGAGGATGCTGGGACGCCCCCCGGCTGTTTCAAAAGGTGACAGCCAGGCGGCGGGTTCGTAAGATGGAAAACGTTCGTAAGAAGAGGCAAAAAATATCTGAACCCCGGGTTCGTATCTCGGGTTGTTCGTATGGCGAGGCATTCGTATCATGAGGTACCACTGTATTTGTTTCTCCCTAGGCTCCTCCCCCTACGTCATGCGTGTTAGCTACTCGTCTGCGACTGAGGATTGTCCGGGGCTGCCATTCTTCTCCGCCGAGGCTTACAGGGACGATCAGCTCATGATTCGCTACGACAGCCACACCGAAAAGATGCATCCTCGGGTAGACTGGATAAATACACTGAAGAAGGAGGATCCTAGATTCTTCCAGAGATACACCTCGATTTTGCAATATGACCAGAGGGAGTTTCAGAAGGACGTGCACATGCTCCAGAAATTCTATAACCAAAGTGGAGGTGAGTGAGCAGTGAGCGGGAAGTGGATGCAATCCTGCAAAAGGAAGGCAATTTAAAGGAGAAGCTCTATTTTTCTTATGGATCTTCCTGCCTTCCTCATTAATTGTCTCAATAAGCTGGTTGCCAAAGTCTTCCCTCCCTCCTTGCTGCCCCTTGCCTCCTCTCTCCCCTTTGCGTTGTAAGAAATAATTCCCTTTGTACAGATCCCAGATTCTGTCTTGACCTCAGCTGGTCTCCAAAATCTCTTCCTGTAATCCCTGTCTTCCTTGCTTTCTTGTCTCAGCAGTCACAGAATCTGGAGCCCCTGCAGGGAGTGGCTTTCCCAGATCTATTGATTGATTGATTGATTGATTGATTGATTGATTTTGTCCAGTACAAAAATGAGGGGTTTAGTGGGTATACACATAGTAAAATACATAATGAAAGTTATAGAGGAGATACTCATAGTAATATATATCTAAAAAAGAAGATAAGATAAGATATAGGAATGGAACATATCAATGAAAGAATAGAAGAAGAGATATAGGAATAGAAGAAAGAATAATAATTTATTGGATTTGTATGCCGCCCCTCTCCGCAGACTTGGGGCGGCTAACAACAATAATAAACACAACATGTACAATCCAGTAATAAAAAACAACTAAAAACCTCTATTATAAAACCAAACATACACACAAACATACCGTGCATAACTTGTAATGGCCTAGAGGGAAGAGCTATCTCAACTCCCCCATTCCTGGCGGTATAAATGAGTCTTGAGTAGTTTACGAAAGACAGGGAGGATGGGGGCAGTTCTAATCTCCGGGGGGAGTTGGTTCCAGAGGGCCTGGGCCGCCACAGAGAAGGCTCTTCCCCTGGCACCCGCCAAACGACATTGTTTACTTGACGGGACCCGGAGAAGGCCAACTCTGTGGGACCTTATCGGGTGCTGGGATTCGTGCTGGGATTCGTATTATTATTATTAATAGAAGAAAGGTATAGGAGATATAGGAGAGCAATAGGACAGGGGACGGAAGGCCCTCTAGTGCACTTGTACTCGCCCCTTACTGACCTCTTAGGAATCTGGATAGGTCAACCATGTATAATCTAAGGGTAAAGTGTTGGGGGTTTGGGGATGACACTATGGAGTCCGGTAATGAGTTCCACTCTTTGACAACTCAGTTACTGAAGTCATATTTTTTACAGTCAGTTAATATTAAGTTTAAATCTGTTGTGTGCTCTTGTGTTGTTGTGGTTGAAGCTCCCAAGAGGGAGTTTTTCCTCCTTAACTCTGGGGATGCTTCTTTCAGGGTATCACATCGTCCAGATGATCGTCACTTGTGAAATATGGGAAGACGGGACCAGGAGTGGGCACTGGCAGTACGGCTACGACGGGAGGCATTTCCTCAAGTCCAACATAGGGACCTCCAACTGGTTTGCAGCCGACAAGGAAGCCCTGGGAGTCAAGTGGGAATGGCAGAGTGAAATCGCCATCATGCAGCGCTTCAGGGCCTTCCTGGAGAGCACTTGCCCGGACTGGCTGGAGAAGAACAACCACTATGGATCGACCTCATCCTTGAGGAAAGGTACAGAGAAACGGCGAGGGAGAAAAGCCTGAGGGAGCTGCATCTGCTGGCTGAAGCGTAGACATCAGAGAGTTATTGTTAATGGCGAGTATTCTGAGCAGAGACAGGTTACAAGTGGTGTGCCACAAGGGTCTGTTCTGGGTCCTATTCTTTTTAATATGTTTGTGAGTGACATAGGGGAAGGTCTGGTAGGGAAGGTTTGCCTATTTGCCGATGACTCTAAAGTGTGCAATAGGGTTGATATTCCTGGAGGCGTCTGTAATATGGTAAATGATTTAGCTTTACTAGATAAATGGTCAAAGCAATGGAAATTGCAGTTTAATGTTTCCAAATGTAAAATAATGCACTTGGGGAAAAGGAATCCTCAATCTGAGTATTGTATTGGCAGTTCTGTGTTAGCAAAAACTTCAGAAGAAAAGGATTTAGGGGTAGTGATTTCTGAGTCTCAAAATGGGTGAGCAGTGTGCTTGGGCAGTACGAAAAGCAAGTAGGATGCTTGGCTGCATAGCTAGAGGTATAACAAGCAGGAAGAGGGAGATTGTGATCCCCTTATATAGAGCGCTGGTGGGACCACATTTGGAATACTGTGTTCAGTTCTGGAGACCTCACCTACAAAAAGATATTGACAAAATTGAATGGGTCCAAAGATGGGCTACAAGAATGGTGGAAGGTCTTAAGCATAAAATGTATCAGGAAAGACTTAATGAACTCAATCTGTATAGTCTGGAGGACAGAAGGAAAAGGGGGAACATGACCGAAACATTTAAATATGTTAAAGGGTTAAATAAGGTCCAGGAGAGAAGTGTTTTTAATAGGAAAGTGAACACAAGAACAAGGGGACACAATCTGAAGTTAGTTGGGGGAAAGATCAAAAGCAACATGAGAAAATATTATTTCACTGAAAGAGTAGTAGATCCTTGGAACAAACTTCCAGCAGACGTGGTAGATAAATTCACAGTAACTGATTTTAAACATGCCTGGGATAAACATATATCCATCCTAAAATAAAACACAGGAAATAGTATAAGGGCAGACAACATGGACCATGAGGTCTTTTTCTGCCGTCAGACGTCTATGTTTCTACTCCACATTTAGCTTCAGTGGGGCAAGTGTTTCCTGTGTAGGTTCAGGCCTTACAGGGATTTGTCCTGTTCATTGCTTGCCTTGCCTTCAGACGTTGTGGGTGGTTCATCACTGGAGGTTTTTAAGTAGAGACTGGGTAGCCACTGGTCTGAAATGCTGTAGGGAAGGGCTGTCAAACTGAAGACCCAAAGTCCAGATCTGGGGTGCTTAGATCTGGCCCATTTATTTAGTTAATTATTTGATTGGATTTATCTGCTGCCCAACTCCAGCTGCACTCTGGGCAGCTTACAGCTATAAGAATAAACACCAACAGTATAAAACAAGAGCAAGATCAATAAATATAATAAGATGGTATAAATACATTATAACGCAAAAAGACATTCATACTCTCACTCATTTGTGGTCCCAGGCCTGCTGGAAAAGCCAGGTCTTGACGGCTTTCCTGAAGACCGGTAGGGGCGGGGGGGATAATAATAATAATAATAATAATAATAATAATAATAATAATAATAATAACAACAACAACAACAACAACAACAACAACAACATTATTGATGATCCACTGGAACTTGTGCCGGAACTACCATTTACCAGTGGCAAGGAA
This sequence comes from Erythrolamprus reginae, assembly GCF_031021105.1. Classification (NCBI taxonomy): domain Eukaryota; kingdom Metazoa; phylum Chordata; class Lepidosauria; order Squamata; family Dipsadidae; genus Erythrolamprus; species Erythrolamprus reginae. The sequence goes on from NW_027248505.1 coordinate 253,234, forward strand.
CTGACGGGATCATAAGCCCGAAAAAGTGGTCGAAAATGACCAAGCAAAACTATTGTGGGACTTCTGACTTCAGACTGACCGAATTCTGAAGCATAACACAGCAGACATCCTGATTGTGGGGGAAAAGAAAGTATGGATCATCGACATCGCAATCCCAGGAGACAGCAGAATTGAGGAGAAGCAGCTAGAGAAATTAGTGAAATACGAAGATCTAAAAATCGAGCTACAACAACTCTTGCATAAGCCAGTGAAAGTGGTCCCAGTGGTACTTGGCACCAGCGTTCCCTGTAAGTTACATGTGTGCGCATGCGCGTGCCCCAAAATACCCCCCCGCGCACCCTTTTCCACGGGCGCACGCTCCCCATCCCCCTGCCAGCCTGCGGGGGGGAGGCGTCGACAGTAGAAGGAAAGGGAGCCATGGCCGCCCCTGCCTCCCCACGGTGCCTCCGGCCCCCTCGCGCCCCTGGCCTCTCAGCCCTGCCCCCCCCCCGCCCGATCCGCCCCCTTTCCTCCGCCGCCTCCTGCCTTGGGGTGCGACTTCTCCTGCGGTGGTGGCCGCGGCTTCTCATCCGCGCTCCCAGCCAAGGGGCTGCGCGAGATGGTTTTCTCCGCGCGCTTCGGGAATTCCCGCCTCGCCCCTCTCGCAGCCCCTTCACTGGGAGCGCTTTCGTCCTGGACTTTCAGCAAGGGGGCTGCAGTAGAGGCAGGGCAGGTGCTCCCAAAGCACTCGGAGAAAACGCTCTCGCAGCCCCCTCGCTGACACAGAGAGAGAGAGAGAGGGAGAGAGAAAGTAAGTGAGAAAGAGAGAGAGAGAGAAAGGGGGGAGAGAGATAGCAAGAGAGAGAAGAGAAAGAAAACAAGAGAGATAGATAGAAAGAGAGAGAGAAAGAAAGCAATAGAGAAAGAAAGAAAACAAGAGAGAAAGAGAGAGAGCAAGAGGGGGAGAGAGATAGAAAGAAAGGGAAAGTGAGAAAAAGAGAGAGAGAGCAAGAGGGGGAGAGAGAAAGAGAGAGAAATGACTCTTGATTTAAAGCATATGGTAAAAAGCACCCAAATAATAACAGAGGAAAAAAATCCCAGCCGTTTGTGTGTGTGTGTGTGTGTGTGTGTGTGAACTCTTGAACCATTTCCAATAGCCCTCACCTGTTACTGGAAATGGTTCTTCAAGAATTCACACACACACAAACACACAAGGGGGGAGGAGACAGGGATGGAAAAAGAGGAGAAGAGAGTAATAATATTAATAGGTTTTGGTTTTGTTTTATTATTATTATTATTATTATTATTATTATTATTATTATTATTATTATTATTATTATATTATTATTAATTTCTTTTAATAAAAAGAAGGAATATTATTTATTTATTCATTCATTCATTCATTCATTCATTCATTCATTCTTCTATGCTGCCCAGACACTATACTTTTCCGGGCGCAGTGCCAAAGGATCTCAGCGGACATTTGAAAACCATCGGAATTGACAAAATCTCCATCTGTCAATTGCAAAAGGCCGCTTTACTGGGATCGGCAAACATAATTCGCGGCTACATCACGCAGTCCTAGGTGCTTGGGAAGCACTCGACTGGTGATGAAATACGAAATCCAGCATAGTGATCTCGTTTGCTGTGTTGTATTGACATCATCATCATCATCATCATCATCATCATCATCATCATATATTAAATTTGTATGCTGCCCCTTTGCAAGGACTGGGGGCAGTTGGTTCCAAAGCAATGGAGCTGTGACTGAAAAGGTCCTTCCCTGAGATCCTGCCAGCTGACATTGTTTGGCAGGCAAGACCTGGAGAAGGCCAACTCTGTGGGCCCTTATTGGTCGTAGGGAAGTATGAGGTAGAAGGTGGTTTCGTAAATAGTCTGGTCCTAGGCCATGTGAGGCTTTAAAAGTAATAACCAACACCTTGAATTGTGTTCAGACAGCAACTCGCAACCAATGCAGTCTGCAGAGAGTTGGAGTAATATCTCGGCATATCCCCTATGGCTGGCGCGGCTGCATTTTGAACCAACTAGAGTTTCCGAATATTTTTCAAGGGTAGCCCCATAGAAATATAGAAGACTGACGGCAGAAAAAGACCTCATGATCCATCTAGTCTGCCCTTATACTATTTTCTGTATTTTATCTTAGGATGGATATACTGTATGTTTATCCCAGGCATGTTTAAATTCAGTTACTGTGGATTTATCTACCACGTCTCCTGGAAGTTTGTTCCAAGGATCTACTACTCTTTCAGTAAAATAATATTTTCTCATGTTGCTTTTGATCTTTCCCCCAACTAACTTCAGATTGTGTCCCCTTGTTCTTGTGTTCACTTTCCTATTAAAAACACTTCCCTCCTGGACCTCATTTAACCCTTTAACATATTTAAATGTTTCAATCATGTCCCCCCTTTTCCTTCTGTCCTCCAGACTATACAGATTGAGTTCATTAAGTCTTTCCTGATACATTTTATGCTTAAGACCTTCCACCCATGTAGAGTGTGTTGCAATAGTCAAAACATGAGGTGATGAGAGTATGAGTGACTGTCCGAGGTGCCTCCTGGTCCAGGTAGGGAGACAACTGGTGCACAAGATGAATGTGTGCAAAGAAACCCCCCCCCCCACTAGCCACAGCTGAGAGATATTGATCTAGTCTCAGCTACGGATCTAGGGGGACACCCAAGTTGTGAACCTTGAGCCCAGCGTGATTTGAACTGCCAAATTGCAGGCAGCCAGCAGGCAGCAGAAGTAGCCTGCAGTACTCCACTCTAACCACCGTGCCACCATGACTCAGGATGCACAGATCATGATGATTTCTGGGGAGGCTCAGTTTTGATCATAACCCCTTTTTTTCTTCCCAGAGCCTCCAATGGTGAAGATGAGCAGCAGGACAGAGCCCGAGGATGGGATGGAAACTCACATCTGCGAACCTTATGGCTTCTACCCCAGGGAGATTGATGCCTTCTGGACGAGGGACGGGGAGGTCTGGGAGGTGGACACCCACTATGCTACATCTGTGGCCCCCAATTCGGATGGGACCTACCACTACTGGGTCAGCATCCGCATCGACCCCAAAGAGAGGGGCCGCTATCGGTGCCACGTGGAACATGACAGTCTGCCGGAGCCTCTGGAACTGGCCCTGAAGGGTGAGAAAGGCTGCAGGGTGGGAAAGGGTGACCTTTTTTTTCTAAAAATATTTTTATTGAATTTTTTTAAAAGGACAAACAAAGACACACAACATTGAACACTCAAGGAGCTGCCATTGCTCCGCTTATCTTAGAAGTCTAACTACTACAAAAAATAAAAACCTAACTATAGTCAAATCAATAGAAAAATAGCATACATTTATATTAGATATTTATTAAATTTGACTCTATATGTTAATTAATTACTTTGTCTGTAAAATACTTATTCAAAAAAATATAATATAGTAGATAGCATATCTAAATTTATTCTACTGTAAACCTTTTTAAACTATTAAACTCTAACTTATAAAATTTCAAAACTATAGGTTCAAAAAGTTATGAATTCTTGCTCTCATAACTGCATTCTGCACGATCTGAAGTTTCTGAACACTTTTCAAAGGTAGCTCCATGTAGAGAGCATTGCAGTAGTCGAGCCTCGAGGTGATGAGGGCATGAGTGACTGTGAGCAGTGACTCCCAGTCCAAATAGGGCCACAACTGGCGCACCAGGCGAACCTGGGCAAACGCCCTGCTCACCACAGCTGAAAGATGTTTCTCTAATGTGAGCTGTGGATCGAGGAGGACGCCCAAGTTGCGGACCCTCTCTGAGGGGGTCAATGACTCCCCCCCCCCCCAGGGTGATGGATGGGCAGATAGAATTGTCCTTGGGAGGCAAAACCCACAGCCACTCCGTCTTATCAGGATTGAGTTTGAGTCTGTTGACACCCATCCAGGCCCCAACAGCCTCCAGGCACCAGCACATCACTTCCACTGCTTCACTGACTGGACAAGGGGTGGAGATGTACAGCTGGGTATCATCTGCATACTGGTGATACCTCACCCCATGCCCTTGGATGATCTCACCCAGCGGTTTCATGTAGATATTAAATAGCAGGGGGGAGAGGACTGACCCCTGAAGTACCCCACAAGGGAGCAACCTAGAGGTCGACCTCTGACCCCCCACTAACACTGACTGCGACCGACCTGAGAGGTAGGAGTAGAACCACTGAAGAACAGTGGCTCCCACTCCCAACGCTTCCAGCCGGCGCAGAAGGATACCATGGTCAATGGTATAGAAAGCCGCTGAGATGTCAAGAAGCACAGGACAGAGGATAAACCCCTGTCCTGGGCCCGCCAGAGATCATCCATCAGCATGACCAAAGCAGTTTCTGTGCTGTAACTGGGCTTGAATCCTGACTGCTGGGGACCTAGATAATCGGCTTCTTCCAAGGATCGCTGGAGCTGGAGTGCCACCACCTTCTCAACAACCTTCCCCATAAAGGGAAGGTTGGAGACTGGGCGATAGTTATTGAGAATGGCTGGGTCCAGGGAAGGCTTCTTGAGGAGGGGGCACACAAGTGCCTCCTTGTAGGGTTCCGGAAAGGACCCCCTCCCCAAAGTAGCGTTGACAATATCCTGGATCCAGCTCCGTGTCACCTCCCTGCCTGCCGAAACCAGCCAGGAGGGACATGGATCCAGCAAACAGGTGGCGGAACTCACAGCTCCAATGGCCTTGTCCACTTCATCAGGTGTCACCAGATCAAACTCTTCCCAGACAGGTGGACAAGTACGGGCTCCAGTCACCTCAACTGACCCATTGTCAGTCGACTCTGTTTTCCAATTGGAATCGAGGTCCGCCCGGATCCGAGCGATTTTATCAGCGAAAAATGTATTAAAATCCTCGGCACTACTCTGTAAGGGCTCCCCAACTCCCCCCTGCTTAAGAAGGGAGTGGGTCACCCTAAACAGCAGCCGGGCGGGATTCCGCTGATGCGATCAAGGCGGAACTAACTTAATAAACTAACTTAATAAAAGTCTTAATAAAAGCTCTTACAAGTGTTCAGTCGGATTCAGACTTACTCTTCCTCCATCGCTTCTCTAGACGTCTCTTCTGGCGTTTCAACTCCCGGAGCTCCTCGTTGAATCATGGAGCTCTACGATGTCTAGTGCCACGGAGAGGTCGCAATGGTGCAATCCAGTGAAGAGCCCCCGCTGCAGCCTTGTTTCAGGCCTCAGCAAGAGACTCTGCCGAACTGTGGACGAGTGCATCTGGAATAACCCCAAGCGCCTTCTGAAAGCCCTCTGTATCCATCAGGCATCTGGGGCGGAACAACTTAATTGGTTCCGCCTCCCTGCAGGGAAGGATTGGAGCCAGGAAGTCAAGCTGTAGTAGAAAATGGTCTGACCATGACAAAGGCAACGCTTCTAAGCCCCTTAGTCTCAGACCATTACTCAATTGCTCAGAGAGGAATACCATGTCGGGTGCGTGTCCCCCTTCGTGAGTCGGACCCTGTATTACTTGAGTCAGGTCCATGGCTGTCATGGTGGCCATGAACTCCTGTGCCAGTCCAGAGGTTTCGCAGAATGATGGCAGGTTAAAGTCCCCCAAGACAATAAGTCTGGGGAACTCCACCGCCAACCCGGCTACCTCCTCGAGTAGCACAGGCAGGGCTTGTGACACGTAGCTGGGAGGCAGGTACGTGAGAAATAAGCCCACCTGAACCCCTAAGTCCAACTTCACCAAGAGGAACTCGCAACCCGCAATCTCTGGAGCAACGAGTCTATGTAGGCAAAGGTTCTCCCTGGCTATAATAGCCACTCCTCCCACCTTTCCCTGGGGTCGAGGTTGATGCCATATCTGAAACCTTGCTGGACAAATTTCAGAGAGAGGAACTCCTCCCTCCGGGCCCAGCCAGGTTTCAGTTACACATGCCAGGTCGGCCTCCTCATCCAGGATCAGATCCCGGATGTGGAGAGCTTTATTTACCACTGACCTGGCATTGAGTAGCAGCAGCCTGAGCCCAGGGCCAGAATTACACTCATCACCAGTGCCCAGGGTTGAGCTCACAGAGGCAGAACAAGGGATTGTTATTAAGCAACAATCCCTCGTTACCCTGGAACGGATAGCTCTGTGGCCCCCGCCATATCTGCCTCTCCCCAGCAACACCTGGATATTCCGACCCTCTGCCACCCCAGAGATCGGTGCTCCCCCCTTCCTCTCCAGCGTCAGGTTGGCCAAATATATCATTCATGCTATTTCCATTCATCTCACCCACACCGTAGTCCCACCTTGCATATCCATCCCACCCACCCCCATTCATCCCGTAATCATCCAGCCAATGCATATAGCCCCATTCATTCCAATAATCATACACATCCATCAATTAAAAAGATCCCCCAATAAATTAGCTAAAAACAGTTAAAAACTATTAAAAAAACAAAAACAATAAACAATAAGAAATAACTATAGTAATAGGAAACATAGGAAAAAGTAATCAATCAGCAGTTCTTAATAGCAGCAGGCAGATGGCGCTAGGCTCTGAATCAATTAAGTTCCAGAAAAGTCTAGTATCAGACCTTGAATGAGAGTCCAGGTCCCCAAATGTCCAGGTTTCTGGGTAAAAATGACCACTGCAATGCTGGTTGCTGCCACCAACCAGCACCCCCAGTTCATGTCCATGTGATTGGCTATTGTCTCCTGGGACTTCTCTGTCTTTGTATCTCCCCTGACTCCTATCAATCCCTCCGGTCACTCCCCAATGTCCTCTGTTCCTCTCAGGAGGCATCTCCAGTTTTCCACACTTGCCACTTCTCCAGTCGCTGTGGTGTTGCTCAGCGTCTTTAAGGCTTTTCTAAGGCACCAGCAGACCCCTCCCATGCACACACAGGGAGGTCTCTCAGGCACCGCCCCCAGGGATGGCTGGTCTCACTTGCCACTTCTCCAGTCGCTGTGGTGTTGCTCAGCGTCTTTAAGGCTTTTCTAAGGCACCAGCAGACCCCTCCCATGCACACACAGGGAGGTCTCTCAGGCACCGCCCCCAGGGATGGCTGGTCTCACTTGCCACTTCTCCAGTCGCTGTGGTGTTGCTCAGCGTCTTTAAGGCTTTTCTAAGGCACCAGCAGACCCCTCCCATGCACACACAGGGAGGTCTCTCAGGCACCGCCCCCAGGGATGGCTGGTCTCACTTGCCACTTCTCCAGTCGCTGTGGTGTTGCTCAGCGTCTTTAAGGCTATTTATCTTTTTAAAAAAATTCATATTAGTGATCCGCGGGATTTAAAATTACTAATTTACCTAAGTATGCCCATGTTTCGCCATCACTCCGCAGTCTGCATTGACTGCCGATCAATTTCTGGTCACAATTCAAAGTGTTGGTTATGACCTTTAAAGCCCTTCATGGCATCGGACCAGAATATCTCCGAGACCGGCTTCTGCCACACGAATCCCAGCGACCGATTAGGTCCCACAGAGTGGGCCTTCTCCGGGTCCCATCAACTAAACAATGTCGGTTGGCGGGCCCCAGGGGAAGAGCCTTCTCTGTGGCGGCCCCGACTCTCTGGAACCAACTCCCCCCAGAGATTAGAACTGCCCCTACTCTCCCTGCCTTCCGTAAACTCCTTAAAACCCACCTTTGCCGTCAGGCATGGGGGAACTGAAACATTTCCCCCGGGCATGTACAATTTATGCATGGTATGTTTGTGTGTGTGTTTGTTAGTAAATGGGGTTCTTTTTAAACTTTTTTAAATATTGAAATTTATTTGGATTTCTTACGATTTGTTGTATTTTGTTGTGAGCCGCCCCGAGTCCGCGGAGAGGGGCGGCATACAAATCTAAATAATAAATAAATAAATAAATAAAAATAATTTAGTGGTCCCCGAGGTAAGTGACTGCTGGTGTAGATGTGGAATGTGTGGAATAAAAAATTGAGCATCTCCTATGACGTAAAGACATCTGACATTTCTTAACTTGGTAGATCTCTTTATTTTTCTCACTGTTGGGGATCTTTTTGCCCAATAAGCAGATATTTGTGGTTCCCATTGAGTGATTTCCTCTTTTTCTCAATCCAGGTCCTCAATCCAGGTTCAACTGGTATATCATCGGTGGTGTTGTGGCTGGCATTATCGTAGCGTCTGCAATTGTTGGGATCTTGGTATTTCGCAGTAAGTATCCTTTTCTGGGTGGTTGAAAGAAGATGGGGCGATTCCTCCCATGTGTCTCCCTTGAGGGAGCTAGCTAACTTGTTTGCTTACTTGCTGCTTGTGTGTTTGTTTATTCATGTATTTATTACCTACCTTTATTATTTTCAAAAATAACTCAAGGCAGTAAGCATATCCAACACAACTTCCTCCTATTTTCACACACACACACACACACCTCAACAACCCTGTGAGGTGGGTTGGGCTGACACAAAATCATATGCTGCAACGTCCTGCCTGTCAATGACTACTTCAGCTTCAACCGCAACGAAACAAGAGCACGCAACAGATTCAAACTTAATATTAATCGCTCCAAGCTTGACTGTAAAAAATATGACTTCAGCAATCGAGTTGTCGAAGCGTGGAACTCATTACAGGACTCAGTAGTGTCAACCCCTAACTCCCAACATTTCTCCCTTAGACTATCCACGATTGACCTCTCCAGGTTCCTAAGAGGTCAGTAAGGGGCGTACATAAGTGCACTAGTGTGCCTTTCGTCCCCTGTCCAATTGTCTCTCCTTATCTCATATCTCATATATCTTTTCTTCCTTCATATATCTTCTCTATTTTTATATCTTCTCTTTATATATAATACTTCATGTCTATTCTCTTCAATATGTATTGTGTATTGGACAAAATAAATAAATGAAATAAAATAAATAGCTGACTTTCATGGCCAAGGTAAACAACTCATGTTTGGTCGTCTGCTTTTTGCCTGGTGTCTTAATCACTGGACCAAACTGCCTCCTCGTCTTCTCCTTCCTCCTCCTCCATTTCTCCTTCTTCCTCCGCCTCCTTCCTTCCTCCGCCTCCTCCCTCCTCCTCCTCTTCTTCTGTTTCTCCTCATTCTTCCTTCTTCCTCTTTTTTCTCCTCCTTGCTCCTCATTGTCCTTTTCTCCTCCCACCTCTACCTCCTTTTCTTCTCTTTCTCCTCATTCCTCCCCCTCCTCTTCTCCTCCTTCTTCCTCCTTCTCCTTCCTGCTCCTTCTCTTCTCCTTCTTCCTTCCTCCTCGTCCTCTCCTCCTCCCTCTTCCTCCTCTTCTCTTTCTTCTCATTCTCCTCCACCTCTTCTTCTTCTTCTTTTTCCTTCTTCCTTTTTCTTTTTCTCCTCCTCCCTCCCTTCCCTGTTTTTCCTACCCTCTTGTGGAGCATCTGAGATCTCAGCCTCTTGCTGGAACTCCAACCTTAATTCAGTTTAGTCGGAGGTTCAGACAGCCCAGTCTCCTTCTGAGTTGGGAAGGGGCACCACAGATCTTCCTCTTTCAAAGGCTTTGGTCAAAGAGAAGGGTTTCGGTGAAAACATTATTCCACTCCCAGTTGTTGCTTCTGCTGCTGTTTTCCCCATTTAACTTCCACCCAGGGGAATGATCCATTGATCACTGATCAATCAAGGGTTCCATTTGTATCAAAGCAAATATCCTGGGAGTCTTCATCCTAAGCAATAAGTGCTTGGATGATATTTGGTTGGCCTGTTTCCATGCATTGAGTGAGATTGACATGCTTTCAGTGATGTCTTTCAGTCGTTCCAAGAAGTGTGCTATTCTCTACAGCTGTTCCTCTTTTTGGAACTACGACAATACCCCCGTCACCAAGGTTTCGGTTATTCCCAAACCTTTCTTCCCTTGGAGAGTATTAACCCCTATATTTTCCCCCAGGCCTTGGGAGCCTCTTTTCAGGCACCAGCTTTTGTTATATGTATTAGAGTTTGTTGCATCAAAATCAATTCCAGAAGCACACACAAATGACTGATTCAGCTGGATTGATTAACTTATTTATAAACATAGTAATATCACATATATATTTACAATACTATTAGCAGAGTTTTCCAATGTTTGTCTTTTTATATTGTTGTTAGCCGCCCTGAGTCTTCGGAGAGGGGCGGCATACAAATCTAATAAATAATAATAATAATAATAATAATAATAATAATAATAATAATGTAGCAACAGTTAAAAGTAAAACACAAGCAGCTTTTAGATTAGATTAGATTAGATTTATTGGATTTATATGCCGCCCCTCTCCGCAGACTCGGGGCGGCTCACAACAATGGTGAAGAACAGTACATAGTAACAAATCTAATATTTAAAAATCTAGATTACAGTTTTAGATTAAAAAGTCCAAAAAAGAAACCCCAATATATAAAAAACAACACACAATCGAATCATATACAAAAACTACATGGGCAAGGGGGAGATGTTTCAATTCCCCCATGCCTGATGGCAGAGGTGGGTTTTAAGAAATTTACAAAAGGCAAAGAGGGTGGGGGCAAGCCTGATCTCTGGGGGGAGCTGGTTCCAGAGGGTCGGAGCCACCACAGAGAAGGCTCTTCTCCTGGGTCCCACCAGACGACATTGTTTAATCGACGGCACCCGAAGAAGGCCAACTCTGTGGGACCTAACCGGTCGCTGGGATTCGTGCGGCAGAAGGCGGTCTCGCAGATATCCTGGTCCGATGCCATGAAGGGCTTTATAGGTCATCACCAACTTAGTTCAGAGTTCAGAGAATGGAGAGAGCAGAGTGGACCTGCAGTCATGCCCAGCCTTGTTTAAGTTTTCAGTTTCAATTCTCTGCACAGACTCAAATATACTTCACTCCCATTGACTGACTTAGTTGCTATGCCTTATTCATTGGCTGACCTTGTTACCACTGGCTATTTCAGTCACGAATATTCTAACAATAAGCATCTTTTGAAATGGGGTTCAGGACAATTTGCGGCAAACTCGCCATGGCCAACTTACCGTGGAACAACTCACCATGGCCAACTTCCTGTGGGACGAGTAAAATGGAAAAAATTGAGGAATAGAATCATTAAAGAAAGGATTTCGAGGGAGGGACAAAATGAAAGGTGAATGGCAAAAACTAAAATGCTTTTAAAATGATTTTAAGTAATGAAATTCAATTGTTGAATTGTCCTGTCGCCAGTTGGCTGTGGCAAGTTATCCCGTATGTGAGTTGGCCAAGGTGAATTGACTCTGGCAAGATGACCATAGCGAGTTGGCTGTAATAAGTTGTCCCATTCCGTTCAAAATGAGCTCATTAAAGTTTATGCCTTCCTGTCATTGATTGGCTTCTGTTGTGATTTTCTCCACTAACAAGCTTTCTTCTTGTGGTTGTCTCTCTTTATACAACCTAGGATTCAAGAAAGGAGATGATGAACCAAGGAATGACCCTCGTGAGTAGAATTATTACCAAATATTTTTAATGTTTTGCATCTGAGAATCAAGTCAGGCTGTGAGTTGAGAGCAAACCCTAGCAAAGATGTCAGTGAGAATGATGGTCAGGTGGAGTAGGGGGACAGTCCAGATTCAAAATTTTCTCAGAGGGACATCTATTAATGTAAATGGACTTAATAATCCTAATAAAAGAAGATTGATATTCACAAAATTAAAAAAAAATTAAAAATGGACGTGATTGCTTTGCAAGAATTACATATATGCAAACGAAATGTAGACCTATTAGTAAATAAGAAACTAGGAATTCTCTATACATCTTTAGCAGGGGAAAAAAAGGGTGGTGGTGGCAATATATGTGAAAGAAACGATGAATGCAAAAGAAATATACAAGGATAAGGAAGGCAGAATTTTAATAATAGAATTAGAAAAGAATCAGAAATTGCTAACATTAATAGTAATATATGCACCGAATGAAAATCAATTAGAATTTTATAAAAAACTACATGAAAAAAAATCATTGAATTAGATTTAGAAAACATAATTCTACTAGGCGATTTCAATGTGGTAGCAGATAAGAAATTAGATTATAAAGGAAACAGAAATATTAAAAAAAAGAAAAACCTCCCTAAAACCTTTTGGGATATAGTTAAGGAGCTAAATTTGAAAGACTCTTGGAGAGAAAAACATGAAAAATAGAAACAATATACAGTGGTACCTCATTATACGAACCCCTCATCATACGAACTTTTCGAGATACAAACCCAGGGTTCAGAATTTTTTTGCCTCTTCTTACGAACTTTTTTCACCTTACGAACCGGCCGCTGGGATGCCCCACCTCCAGACTTGAGTCCCTCCCATTTTTTCCCATCCTGTCCTGCACCTTTCTCCCCTCTTGATCTCCATGGGTTCCTCCCGTTTTTTCCCACCCTGTCCTGCACCTTTCTCCCCTCTTGATCTCCATGGGTTCCTCCCGGTTTTTCCCACCCTGTCCTGCACCTTTCTCCCCTCTTGATCTCCATGGGTTCCTCCCGGTTTTTCCCACCCTGTCCTGCACCTTTCTCCCCTCTTGATCTCCATGGGTTCCTCCCGGTTTTTCCCACCCTGTCCTGCACCTTTCTCCCCTCTTGATCTCCATGGGTTCCTCCCGGTTTTTCCCACCCTGTCCTGCACCTTTCTCCCCTCTTGATCTCCATGGGTTCCTCCCGGTTTTTCCCACCCTGTCCTGCACCTTTCTCCCCTCTTGATCTCCATGGGCTCCTCCCGTTTCCCCCCCCCTGTCCTGCACCTTTCTCCCCTCTTGATCTCCATGGGTTCCTCCCATTTTTTCCCACCCTGTCCTGCACCTTTCTCCCCTCTTGATCTCCATGGGTTCCTCCCATTTTTCCCCACCCTGTCCTGCACCTTTCGGGAGGGTCCCATGGAGATCAAGAGAGGAGAAAGGTGCAGGATAGGGTGGGAAAAAACAGGAGGGACCCATGGAGATCAAGAGGGGAGAAAGGTGCAGGACAGGGTGGGAAAAAATGGGAGGCCTTAATGTTTTGGATTTTCCTAATCGGCTTGCACGCATTATTGGCTTTTCCATTGATTCCTATGGGAAACATTGTTTCATCTTATGAACTTTTCACCTTACGAACCTCGTCCTGGAACCAATTAAGTTCGTAAGACGAGGTATTACTGTACATATTATTCAAATCCACCCCAGAGTTGGTCGCGTATAGACATGGTTTGGGCAACACCGCAGATAAACAATGAAATTGTAAAAATTGAAATACAGTGGTACCTCAAGATACGAGCTGCTCTACATGCGAGCATTTCCAGATACGAGCTAGGAAGGAAGAGACATTTCTGTTCAAGTTCCGAGCTCAAATTCGGGATACGAGCCGAGCGTCCACTAGGTGGCGCTAGAATCCTTGTTTTTGGTTATCTCGGAGGGGAAAACAAAGTCTAAAGCAATTTGTTCCAGATACGAGTTTGCTCAAGATACAAGCTCCCTTCTGGAACCAATTATGCTCGTATCTAGGGGTACTACTGTAGAAGCAAACACTTGGGCAGACCACAACCCAATATCATTAACTTGGAGAAAGGGAAATAACAAAAAACAAATAAAATGAATTATGGACAGAAAAATAATAAAGAAAAAGCAGTACACTGAAATGCTAGAGAAAGAATTACAAATATTTTTTGAAATAAATAAAACAGACAAAATTTCACCACAAACACTTTGGGACACGACAAAAGCTTACATCAGAGGTTTAACAACATCATATATGGCAATGAAACATAAACAAAAAAAAGATTAAACAGGAGAAATTAGAACAAGAATTAAAACAAATAGAAACAGAGCTGCAATTAAATCCAAAAAGTAAAAAAATTAAGGAGAAAAAAGATCAAATTAGACATCTTTATTAGATTTTTATTGCACCTTTATAAGTAACATCTCCAACAAACATTCCTCATCCTATTTTCTCCACAACAACAACCCTGTGAGGTGGATTGGGCTGAAAGAGAGTGACAGGCCTCAGAAAGCTTTCATTCAACTCGCCTGGTGCCTTCACTACTAGACCAAGCTACCTATAGATTGAACCTCTTCCAACCAACTGCTCTGCAGTGACTATTTGGCTCCACGTCTGTCATTTTAGACCAGGGATAGGGAACTGTGGCCCCTTTATGATTTGTAGACTTCAACTCCCAGAATTCCCATGCTGGTTCAGAAAGGGCTGAAGAGCTCTTTTTGGTAGCCTTATAAGATGTAACAGGCCCGCTAAATGTTGGAAAGGTAATCAGATACAGTGATACCTTGTCTTACAAACTTAATTGGTTCCGGGACAAGGTTCTTAAGGTGAAAAGTTTGTAAGACGAAACAATGTTTCCCATAGGAATCAATGGAAACGCGATTAATGCGTGCAAGCCCAAAATTCACCCCTTTTGCAGCGCCTGTTTTTGCGCTGCTGGGATTCCCCTGAGGCTCCCTTCCATGGGAAACCCCACCTCAAGACTTCTGTTTTTTTGTAATGCTGCAGGGAAATCCCAGCAGGGAAATCCCAGCATCGCAAAAACGAGCACTTCCGGAGGTGGGGTTTCCCAGCGAAGGGAGCATCAGTGAAATCGCAGCATCGCAAAAACACCAAAGTCCTCGAAACCCCACCTCCAGACCTCTGTGTTTTTGCGATGCTGCGATTTCACTGAGGCTCCCCTCGCTGGGAAACCCCACCTCTGGACTTCCGTTGCCAGCGAAGCACCCGTTTTTGGCTGCTGGGATTCCCCTGCAGCATCACAAAAACACGGAAGTCCGGAGGTGGGGTTTCCCAGCGAGGGGAGCCTCAGGGGAATCCCAGCAGTGCAAAAACAGGTGCTTCGCTGGCAACGGAAGTCTGGAGGTGGGGCATCCCAGCAGCGGCGGTGGGTTTGTAAGGTGAAAATTGTTTGTAAGAAGAGGCAAAAAAATCTGGGTTTCTATCTCGAAAAGTTTGAATGACAAGGCGTTTGTAAGACGAGGTATCACTGTACTGGGCTTGGATTATCATATGTGGTAGACATGTCCAAAGGCAAAAAGAATTGAGCAAAAATACATACATGGTATTGTGAGTGCTCCTTGTCTACCTCAGGTCACGTCAGATTTTGAAGAGGATGAGCCAGGCCTCTCTGGATACCCTGGACCAGAGCCACACTACAGCAGTGCCCCCAAATGTTGCAGCCCCCTCTGGCATGCACACAAAGCAAACTGACAAACACCATAAACACATGACCAGACCACAGACTCGCAGCCAAACAAAAATTGTTATGGGAATGATTACATGTACATGTCAAGTGATATACAAACATCCAATAACGTAACTCTAAGATATGACACAACTTCCGAGTCCTTCCTATCTCCATATGGCACGTAACCAGTTTCCACTGAGCAAATGTCTCTCATGGCCAATTTCCTGGGATCCTTTGTTGTTTAACACAGCTATCTCCTGTTTACCACAAAGCAAGGGCTTTTATCACAGCCTTCGTCCTGTTTACCCCAGGCAATGTAAATTGCATCCTTTGATCACACAGTTCTTTTCCTGTCGACACATTCTTGTTATCCGAGGAGAGTGGCTTGAACCGTTTTATGGCCAGTCACTTCCTTAAGCAGATTTCACCAGAAATGCAGACTCACTATGTGACCTACGTGCAGTCCTGTCCTGGCTAATGGAATCAGAGTGTATAAGGCATTTATGTTAGAAGTCCAGATATAGTGTAATCCTATCCTAACATGCTATGGCAGCTACACCCAGACACACATTACAAAACAGCTAAGTAGCCTGCAAGCTCCAACTACTCAGGATATCACCCCCAATCCACAAACATCAACTAATCAGCATACATCAATTACATCAATGACCCCAGGTGTTACCCCACTGACTCGCCTGGATGTTTCAACACAGCTTGCAGCTGCTGAGCCAGCACTCCACACCCACCCACCAGTATTTATAGAGGGAAGGCAGCTCAGGACTCGCTGTGTTCGCCCTAGCACAAGGAGAAAAACACCAGCCTGAAGATGACAAGTGGGACCTCATTGAAACATTGCCAGAAATCTCTGAAACTTACATGGGAAGAAACCCAAAAATGCCAAGAATATATATATATTCGGATATATTCGGTTCATATTCAGAACCTAAATATGCCAAGACCTTCATACCTGTACCCATGAAAATCTATGCAAATATGTCTGTGTGTGTGTGTGTGTGTGTGTGAGAGAGAGAGAGAGAGAGAGAGAGAGTGAGTGAGTGTTTTTCTGTTGGATCAGCCTGGTATATTGAATGAGCATCACAATTCCTTTTTGCCTCTAGGCCCAACCCAGGGCCATTTCAAGGCAGTTAATTTATTCATAGCCGACAAACTATATTCTGTATGTATCACATGTTTTTGCTGAATTTTTAAAATTAAGAGAGACTAGGATAGCACTATTTCAGCCTTGTTCTGGCCTCATCAGATAGCAAAAATATGTAATGACCTTGCAGGTCATCTAGTCCAACCCCCTGCCCAAGCAGGGACCCTACACGTGCCTCTACCTAGGATCAAATTCACAATCACCTCATTGTGAGGCAAGAGCTCCACCTCTAGGCTTGGTTGAAGCTCTCCAAGATGATTTCATTCACATTAGCCTTCTCTTAATCTTTTTGTTTTCCCCTACAGGTACATGTTCACTTATGACCAGTTCTTGAGTAATTGTTTGAAGATAGAATTGACCTCCTCAGGGATACTTAAAACTTACTTCCAAAATGGTGATGGCTGTCCACCTCCCCCACCACTTTGTAGCATTTATGGGGGTTTGCAACTTCCTGCAGTCAAAGGACCATGTTTGACGATGTTTTTGTCAAATGCCAGCATTTACTTGCATTTTTCAGTTTGTATAACTGTTGTGGTTGGCTCGGGTCCAGCTCCTGCCCCAAGGACTGTGGATGTGGGGGAGACATCCACATGCTGCAGGCCTGTTTTGCCCCAGTGGAATCTGATGATGAAGGCTCCTCTGACTAAGAAGACATGAGTGACAGGGAGGAGGAGAGTGTGGCAGACAGCTCAGAAGGAGATCAATTATCTAGCTCCTCCTTGGATTCAGAACAAGAGTTAATGATACAGCCACGCATGCGGAGAGCGATGCATAGGCAGCAACAACTGAGAGATTATTATCAAAGAAAATGAGGCCACCTGTGGTTGGTGGGGCTGTGGTAATTAGTGAGGCTGCTATAAAGAGCAGCCTGTGGGTTTGGCCATTGTGGAGGATTATCGTTTGTTGTGTTTCATGACTGCTTTACTGACTTTGACTTTTTGTGTGCTGATTTTTCCCTGCTTTGAAACTAAACCAGAGCAAAGTGTGTTTCACTTTGTGAAAGAAGGACTTTGAATTGCCTCACAGCTGCAAGCTAAGTATCACAGAACTGATAAGTGACTTGTATAAATTACCACTTTGTTTGGAGACGAGTGCTCTTTGCTATACCAAAAGAGGGCTTAGGTTAAGTGAATTTTCATTATAAAGAACATTGTTTTGAATTTTCAAACGTGTGTGTGTCTGAAATTTGTACCTGTGAATTTTTGGGAGGATTCTACCAGAGAGCCCGACAGAACATATAACAAGTTGTAAAAATTGCGTTGGTCAACACTAGGACGACCTGTTTTTACGATCATCATGACAATGGACAGTAGTCTCAATTATGATCATAAATTGAAAACTCCCTCTCCCTCCCACTGGGGGTTTTCGGCAGTCTCTGAGCTTCCTGTCAGAGAACCACACTCCTTACTAGCACAGATGATGTTACCTAGTCAGGTAATGAAATATCTTCAGGAAAACAAGCAAGTATAGACAACACCTACGACTCTTTATTTCAAACCTGAGATGCAAATATTCTCCTTTATTGGTACATTTTATTTTATTCCACCATCTGAATGAAACCCATGTTTGTTTTGAGCTGGGGGACAACTGATCCTGAGAAGAAAGCCAAGATCCATCTGAATTGGTCAGAGTCACAGTCCAATTTGAAGTCACCATGCATGACCTTGACCTGCCAAGATGGACCTCGGCATCCTGGGTTGTCTTCACCCAGGAACAAAACTAGATTTATTGCACCTAGATTGCAGCTCTGACACTTCGACGGGCATTGCTTGACCTTTCTGCAGTGTTGATTGACCTTTGTCCTGTGTTTTCTCCACAGTCCAAAGTGAAATGAGATTTGAGCAGCAGTGGGTTGCTCCCAGTTAGGCCTAGTTCAGGGAACCGTAGCAGCGAGAGTCTCCATCTACCCTCCCGGGATGCTTCTGCACATATGCAAACCTGTAGCAATGGGATTTAGAACCCACGACTGGATAGGAGCACAGGAAAGATTCCCACGTGGCTCTTTGTTCATTTCAAGATGTTGACTTCCTACCGTGTTTCCCCGAAAGTAAGACAGTGTCTTACTTTCTTTTTATCCCCAAAAGCCCCACAATGTCTTACTTTCGGGGTATGTCTTATATTGGAAAAAATTTGAAAGGGTCGCGTTCCCGAAGGCGGCATCTCCCCAGAGTCCAGAAGGGCAGCCGCGGGACAGGAGCCTCGTGAGCCCTTTTCCAAGTTCAACCTCAGGGCTCCAGGGCAGCCTCCTCAAGGGCGACAGCCGCCCTCGTTCTCCTCCTCTTCCTCCTCCTCCATCACCGCCGCCGCGCTGCTCACCCAGAGCGAGGGGAGGAGGATCTGAAGAGAGCGCCAATGGGAAGGAAGTGCCCCGACCTCGTCTCGGGCAACAAGGGGTGGAAAGGGGGGGGTCCTTTCAAGGGCTCCGAGAGCCTGTCCCCTGCTTCTCCCCCAGGAGGGACTGTTATTTCCCTCAAAAGCCCTGTGGAAGCGAAGGCGACAAGCGGTTTCGAGGCTCCCTCACTTATCTCGCACCCCCCCAACACCATCACCACAGTCCCTTCTCTTCCCCTCTTCGAGACGCGGGCAAAGGATGGGTGGGGACTTTCCTACCTCTGGCCGGGCGGCTTCCCTTGCAGGGCCGTTTCTGAGGAGCCCGCCGGGTTCATAACGGTGGGAACCCGCAGCCGCCAAGGCAGGGCTCTCGCCCATCTCGACTGCCGCGGAGAGGCTGCGCCGTGACCCCTCGATGCCGCCTCTTTCCTCCCTGCGGCTAACTCGGCTCCACCAGCAAGTTTCACTGGCTCTCGAGGAGGTGAAAGCGAAGGCAGGGGCAGGTCGCTCGCTGCAGCAAGCCCCGCCGTCTCCGGCCGACAGCTCCCTCTAACGAGCCGAAGCTTAGCAGTCTGGCTTCGTCCCTCCGTCAGCCAAACTCCCCGGCGGGCTGGGCCTCAGCAGGCCGCCTCCCTCACAGCTCCCCTCCCCGGTCCCGGAAGAAGGCAGCGAAAGCGCACCCTTCTTCCCGCTTAAAAAAGGAAGGCAGCTAGATGAGAGGGAGGTGGCAATACCCCCGTGTTTCCCCGAAAGTAAGACATATGTCTTACTTTCGGGGTACAACTTATATTAGCCGACCCCCCTGAAACCTCCGATACGTCTTACAATCGGGGGTGTCTTACTATCGGTAGCTATGCAAGAGCTGTTCGGAGTCCAATTGAATGGATGAAATGTTTGCAAATATATTCAGATGTTTATAAGCTTTTTAACTGCTGGGATATTTAGCAAGTAGCAAAGGATAAGCTGAGTTCAACAGAGTGGTAAACCAAACAAAAGATATTGACAAAATCGAACGGGTCCAAAGACGGGCTACAAGAATGGTGGAAGGTCTTAAGCATAAAACGTATCAGGAAAGACTTAAGGAACTCAATCTGTCTAGTCTGGAGGACAGAAGGAAAAGAGGGGGACATGATCGAAACATTTAAATATGTTAAAGGGTTAAATAAGGTCCAGGAGGGAAGTGTTTTTAATAGGAAAGTGAACGCAAGAACAAGGGGACACAATCTGAAGTTAGTTGGGGGAAAGATCAGAAGCAACATGAGAAAATATTATTTTACTGAAAAAGTATTAGATCCTTGGAACAAACTTCCAGCAGACGTGGTTGGTAAATCCACAGTAACTGAATTTAAACATGCCTGGGATAAACATATATCCATCCTAAGATAAATTACAAAAAATAGTATAATGGCAGACTAGATGGATCATGAGGTCTTTTTCTACCGTCAGTCTTCTGTGTTTCTATGTTTCTATGTTTAGGGAGTGGTCCCTCCTCCCCAGTCAATGTTCCCTCTAATTTTTTTTTTGGTGTGGGCGGAAAAGTATAGTGTCTAAGCGGAGGCGGCACAGAAGTCGAAATAAATAAATAAATAAATATTTCTCATTTCTCTTTTTTCTCCCCTTTTTGCTTTCATTTCTTTCTCTATCCCTTCCTCTCCTTTTCTCTCTCTCTCGTTTTCTTTCTCACTCACTCTCTTTCTCTCTCTTTTGCTATCTCTCCTTCTCTCTCACTCTCTCTCTTGCTCTGTCTCTTGCTTTCTGTCTCTCTTGCTTTCTCTCTCTCTTGTTCTCTCTCCCCATTCTTCTCTCTCACTCTACCTCTCCTTTTCTCTCTCTTGCTTTCTCTCACACTCTTTCTCTCTCTCTCTTGCTTTCTCTCTCTCTCTCTCTTTCTCTCGTACACCATGCCAGAAACAGAGAGAGAAACAGAGAGCGGAGAGAGAGCGGAGGGCGGTTTGCCAGTCCGTGGCCCCTGGATGAGCGGTACCGCATGGCCCCAGCGCCAGACTCCGTCATCACTTCCACCCGCATCTGGCTCTCAGAGCTAAGAGGCAGCAGCCACATCCACCCCTTCATCCTCCACGCTGTCCACGGCGCCCAGCACCCGGTACTGCGCTGCCTCCGCCTCCTGGTAGCGCGCCCGATCTCTACCTGCAGGAACAGGTGGTGGGGCGCCGCGAACGGCCGTGCTTGAAGGCCGCCACTCACCGTTGTTGTTGTTATTGTCGCTGCGCAAAGCCATGCAGTCCCAGGTCACTTTCTTCTCCGGCCAGCAAAGTTGGCTGCCTAAAAAGCTTTTCAAACGCGCCGCTTTCCTGGGCAGCCGGCTTTGCTGGCCGGCGCAGGGCACTGCTCACCTTAGCGATCTTAGACAAGAAGAAGCGAGCGATCCGGGACTGCATGGCTTTGCGCCACTTCAAAAGTTTCTGCGCCGGGGGTTCCTAATGGCTGTGCGGGCGCGTGCCCGCACAGCTTAGAGGTAACAGTTTCCCCAGTCCCTACATCTTTCTTTTCAGGTATTGGGCACACATACACACCTTCAGACACAGGGACCTTCATTTGACACTAGCCTCATCTGTACCTCTATAACTGTCTTGTTTGGTTCTGCAACCCAATCACACAGACAAAAACTTCAGAGGATAATTAGAACTGCAGAGAAAACAATTGCCACCAACCTGCCTTCCTTTGAGGACCTGTACAGGCAGTCCCCGACTTACGACAGGGATCTGTTCCCACGGCCCATCGTAAGCTGAGTTTGGTGTAAGTCGGAATATTCCGATTTACCTGAATATTCTGACTTACCCGGTGGCGGCAGCAGCGGCTGCTTCAAAGAACCAACAGCCGGTATTTCTCGGTGCTAATTGCTACCCTCAAAACTATGCTATAGAGCACTGCACTGCACACTAGAACAACTAAACACGATCACTCTGCTAAACAAATAATTCCCTCAACACTATCTATCTATCATCTATCTATCTATCTATCTATCTATCTATCTATCTATATCTCTATTATCTATCTATATCTATCTATCTATCTATCTATATCTCTATATCTCTATATCTCTATTATCTATCTATATCTATCTATCTATCTATCTATCTATCTATCTATCTATCTATCTATATCTCTATATCTCTATATCTCTATATCTCTATTATCTATCTATATCTATCTATCTATCTATCTATCTAGTCTGTCTGTCTATCTATCTATCTAACGATCTATTTATTTATGACTTTTATGGACTGCCGCTCAGCCCACACGGAAAACAAATTGCTTTCCCAGACGCCACCTCTTACAGGAAACAGAAAGCTTTCAGAGAATCGGAAAGTGAAACAAGAAGTAATGCCTCCCTCTAGACACCAGAGGGCTCTGCTTTTGCTTTTTTTGGAAGTGAAGCCTGTAGCTCCTAAGCAGTTTAAAAGAATGGGGTGGGACCTTGTGGGTCATCTAGTCCAATCCCCCATCCACCTAAGCAGGAGACCCTACACCTTTTGTGACAAACGGCAGCCCAATCTCTTCTTGAAAGCTTCCAGAAAGGTCCTACAGAATTAATTCTAATGAATTGCTTCTTTGCAATGACATGAGAAGTGAAACTTCTTCAGAGAAACCAGAAAGTCCAGCTGCCTTTTTGAAAAGTTTCCTCTTTCGGGACAACCGTGACCTGGATGACTGAGAATCTCCATAGACTCTGAACTTCCTTATTTTTTTGCAGATGTTTCATTACACAAATTAGGTAGCATCAGCAGTGCTAGGAGGGACTGCAGTTTGCTGTCAGTTTATATTCTGGTGGGCTTGCCCTAGAACAGTGATGGCGAAGTTATGGCACGGGTGCCACAGGTGACATGCAGAGCCATATCTGAGGGGATGTTCAAAGGGGAAGTTGTCGTAAATGTCACCAAACCATCAAGTGCAGTTAGTAGAAATAAAAAGAGGACACATTTTCTTGTGGGTGATTCGACCGTTAGAGGTGTTGATTTGGGACAGAGCAAGGATGTGGTGAAGGTGCTGAGGTGTCTCCCAGGGGCCACTGCCAGCAGGGACAGGAGGCGGATTACAAACATTATTAAGACTGTGAGTAAAGGTAATAACATTGATGTGGTGGTGCATCTTGGCACAAATGATTTGTCCCAGAGAAATGTTAATGTAGTAAAAAGAGATTTTCAATGTCTAAGTGTGGAGCTGGGTAAAATAACTGATTCAGTGACTTTCTCAGAGGTGTTTCCGGTTTGTGGCCAAGAGGATAAAACAACGTGTATCAGAGAGTTTAATGTGTGGTTAAGGCAGTGGTGTAAAGCTGAAGGTTTTGGCTATGTAAGTGATGATGTCAGTAGGTGGTCTAATAGGGAGTTGTTTAAGAGGGATGGGTTGCATCCATCATACAGAGGTACCCAGGTGCTCGGTGAGGAATTCAGAACTTTTTTGGACAGGCATTTAAACTAGGTAAAGGGGACAGAGATGTAACTGATGTGGGTGATTTCTGTCCCCGACCAATGAGGATAAAGCAGTTTTTGGAAGCTTATGAAAAGGGAGCTGCAAATAATATAGATGTAGTTGTTGATGATAAGGGGCAAACTAATAACGAAAATAATGTTCTTCGGGTAATGTGCACAAATGCTCGAAGCTTGAGCAACAAGCTCTGTGAATTAATGGCCATAATATCTAGAGATAATTTGGACCTGGTTGCCATAACTGAGACATGGTTTAAGGATTCTAATGAATGGGAAATATCCATACCAGGATATACACTGTATAGGAAGGATAGAATAGAGAGAAGGGGAGGTGGAGTAGCCATTTATATTAAAGAAAATCTAAAAACAACACTAATTCAAAATACGTGTCAAGATCTAGAGACTCTCTGGATTTGCATGCAAAATAAAGAAGGTTCTGTCATTAGAATTGGGGTGATCTATAGGCCTCCAGGGCAATCCGAGGAATATGACAACAAGATGGTGGATGAAATTACCCAAATGGCAGTAAAGGGAGATATTGTGGTTATGGGTGATTTCAACATGCCTGATGTTGACTGGAATATCCCCAGTGCCATTACATGCAAAAGTAAGAATATAGTAGAGGCCTTTACAGGAGCAGCTCTGGCACAGTTGGTTAAGACACCAACTAGAGGGGAGAATATTCTAGATTTAGTTTTTACGAATGGGAATTGGGTTTCAGATGTCAAGGTGGGAGAAAATTTAGGTTGCAGTGACCATCTATGTTTGTGGTTTGATGTAAAAACTCATTGTGAGCAATCCTATAATGCAACCAAAGTATTGGATTTCAGAAAAACAAATTTTAATGCAATGGGAGAATATTTAGATAATGAATTAAAGGGGAGGGATAAAATGGCAGGAGCGAGCATCCAGTGGACTGTATTAAAAAAGGCCATCTTAAAAGCCACTGGACTGTATGTAAGACAAATAACTAAAGGTAAAAGGAAGAAGAAACCGCTATGGTTTAGCAATGATGTAAGGGCTATAGTCAATGAAAAAAAGGCTGCCTATAGGAGGTATAAAGAGTCTGGAAGTATAGCTGATAGG
This sequence comes from Erythrolamprus reginae, assembly GCF_031021105.1. Taxonomy (NCBI): domain Eukaryota; kingdom Metazoa; phylum Chordata; class Lepidosauria; order Squamata; family Dipsadidae; genus Erythrolamprus; species Erythrolamprus reginae. The sequence goes on from NW_027248505.1 coordinate 277,289, forward strand.
GAGGTATATAAAATGAGACAGAAGGAGGCGAAACAGATAATATATGCTGCTAAAGCCTCAAAAGAGGAAGAAATTGCCAAATCTGTAAAGAAGGGGGATAAAACCTTCTTCAGATATATTAGTGATAAGAAGAAGAAAAACTGCGGCATCACGAAGCTTACTACCAGGAATAATACATGCATTAATGGGAATAAGAAGATCGCTGACCATTTCAATAGCTACTTCTGTTCAGTTTTCTCAAAAGACACCTTACAAAATAATACTATAGAGGGATATAGCATTGCTTCCAGCTGTACGGATTCAGCTCCAGTGATCTTAGAAGCCGATGTCTTAGAAGAACTTGAACGATTAAAGATAAATAAGGCAATGGGTCCAGATGGCATCCACCCCAGAGTTCTTAAAGAACTCAGATCTGTCATTACTACCCCCCTGACTGATTTGTTTAACCAATCCTTGTTAACAGGAGAAGTTCCTGAGGATTGGAGAATGGCCAGTGTTGTGCCTATTCACAAGAAGGGCAGTAGAGAAGAAGCTGGTAACTACAGGCCAGTTAGCTTGACATCAGTTGTAGTTAAAATGATGGAGACTCTACTCAAAAAGAGGGTAAATCAGCACCTAAAAAACAATAACTTATTGGACCCAAATCAGCATGGCTTTACTGAAGGCAAATCATGTCAGACTAATCTCATTGATTTCTTTGACTATGTCACAAAGGTGTTGGATGAAGGTGGTGCCGTGGATATTGCCTACCTGGACTTCAGCAAAGCCTTTGATACGGTTCCACATAAAGAGCTGATAGATAAATTAGTGAAGATTGGACTTAATCCCTGGATAGTTCAATGGATTTGCAGCTGGCTGAAGCGTAGACATCAGAGAGTTATTGTTAATGGCGAGTATTCTGAGCAGAGTCAGGTTACAAGCGGTGTGCCACAAGGGTCTGTTCTGGGTCCTATTCTTTTTAATATGTTTGTGAGTGACATAGGGGAAGGTTTGGTAGGGAAGGTTTGCCTATTTGCCGATGACTGTAAAGTGTGCAATAGGGTTGATATTCCTGGAGGCGTCTGTAATATGGTAAATGATTTAGCTTTACTAGATAAATGGTCTAAGCAATGGAAACTGCAGTTTAATGTTTCCAAATGTAAAATAATGCACTTGGGGAAAAGGAATCCTCAATCTGAGTATTGTATTGGCAGTTCAGTGTTGGCAAATACTTCAAAAGAAAAGGATTTAGGGGTAGTGATTTCTGACAGTCTCAAAATGGGTGAACAGTGCAGTCAGGCGGTAGGGAAAGCAAGTAGGATGCTTGGCTGCATAGCTAGAGGTATAACAAGCAGGAAGAGGGAGATTATGATCCCACTATATAGAATGCTGGTGAGACCACATCTGGAATACTGTGTTCAGTTCTGGAGACCTGACCTACAAAAAGATATTGACAAAATTGAACGGGTCCAAAGACGGGCTACAAGAATGGTGGAAGGTCTTAAGCATAAAACGTATCAGGAAAGACTTAATGAACTCAATCTGTATAGTCTGGAGGACAGAAGGAAAAGGGGGGACATGATCGAAACATTTAAATATATTAAAGGGTTAAATAAGGTCCAGGAGGGAAGTGTTTTTAATAGGAAAGTGAACACAAGAACAAGGGGACACAATCTGAAGTTAGTTGGGGGAAAGATCAA